>NC_066878.1:4723157-5023157 GCF_022985175.1 Labeo rohita | reverse complement strand
AAACTACAAGGCGCCTCTCAGTAAGAGAATTTAATATTGGCATTTCTACAAGTATCAGTTGTTATTCTGGGTTGATGTTGTAAGATCATTCCTACTGACAAGAAAGTATCACATTGGTCCTTATAGAGGACACTTGCAAGGCAGTTGAAAACTCTTTTATAAATCAAAAAAGACTTTTATCACTTTAAACAGGATAAAACACGAAGGGAGATAATATTGATGGATAACCTTGGTACACATTTTTAAGTCTCCTTAAGAATAAACTGTCAACTAAAATGCATGTTTATTTTAATGTATTGTGTTTTCATCTGCCAATACAGCAAGAAAAGTTGGAAGCACAGGGCTGATGACAGGCCGAAAAGGTGGATAGTTAAAAAAATGAACATGAATGAGTTACAGGATTTTTGTTAATATTTTCATAAAATGTCTGTATTAACCCATGAAAAAGTTGGCACCAGATCAGTTTTGATTAGTTTATGACACCAGTTTGATAAATTGACCCTGTGCATAGGGCTGTGCAAAAAATTGGATGCGATTATCATGCGCATCTCGTTAGTAATGCCGCTTCTGTGATTAATCGTAAAACTTCATCACATGCCGTCAGATGGAGCAGCATTTACTACACAGAGCCATAGTTCACTGACAAGCTACGCAATATTGCATTAATTATTGGAGGCGATCCATATCTGATAATGAACGTGTCTGTGAACTACGGATCTGTGAAAAACATGCCACTCCATCTGACAGCACGTGATGGAGATTTACGACTAATCACAGAACCGGAATTACTTAAGATGCGCATGATAATCGCATCCAATTTTTTGCACAGCCTGTGCGTATTTGTCATGTAATGTACTGTATAACCATTGTTTTCCAGTCTACCCAGACTCCGGAGGCTGCTGAGTTGTTATGATCCAAAAGAAGCAGTGAGTGTTGGAGAACGTTACGGCTATGGGCTTCTCAGGGATGGCTACAGCTACATCACAGGAGGTGGAGGGTGAGTTACAGATAGTGTGCTTGGATATTACTATTGCCCATACTTAAGGGTATGGGTTTGTTCTAAACCTTTACCCCCAAATATTAAACCTAGGATAGTTACTCAAAAATGAAAATTGCCCTATGTCACGAATCTGGTCGGTGCTCTGCGGTCCGCTCACCACCAGAGGTCGCTCTCACCCCATCATTACATTCAGACTGTTGCTTTGCACCCCGGACTACTATTCCCATCACCCATCGCACCCATTACGTTGCCTCCGGTAGCCAATCAGGCTCACTATAAAAACCCTGGACTTTCCCCATGAAAATCACGGTTTGTTAGATTATTGTTTGTATTCCATAGTTAGCGTTTCTTAGTTCCTGGTTTTTGTTCTCCTGCCTGGTTTTCTCGTTTTTGACTGTCTAGCCGCCTGCCTTTGGATTTTCGCCTGTCTGACTATTCTCTCGGATCTCCCTTCACGGACGTTGTTCGCTCCCGATTGGACTTACGCCTGATTCACGGATTCCGATTGTGCTTAGCCTACGATATCCCTATCTGCTATGGTGTTTGACCCTGCCCGCTCGACCATGTATCTGTCTCGTCCCTTCAATAAAAGCTCGCATGTGGATCCGCTCGTCTCTCGTCAATCACTCCGTGTTACAGAACAAACCGTCACAACAGGATCCAGCAGCTTCACCCCGGACATTCAGATACAGACACTGACAGGATTCTATGCCGGATAAAGCAAGGACAACGTTCACTCGAGCAGTACACCCGTGAGTTCTTAGTTTTTGCAAATTATTCCACCCAACTGGACTGTATTATAATTGAGATTTTTTGCGACGGTGCAAACGAGCACTTAAGGGCTAGACTCAGACGCGAGGGTCCGCGCTCATCTCTGGCTGCCTTCTTGAACTTTGCTTTATTGTGTGTGGGCTCGCCGTGTACTGTGAGGGTCGCGAGGAAGGAACGCGACAACGCAGACAAAGCAGCCGCGCACCCCTCTCGCAGATTGGCGGTAACGCCGGATCACGACGCCGCAAACAGGTTTTCCGCCTGGATCGCTCGTGAAATGGCGGCCGTGACGGAGCGTGCTCAAGCTATGGCGGCGTCAGCAGAGCCTGCGCACAAGATGGCGGCCGCGCCGGAACGCGTTAACGCGGTAGCGGCGACAACGGTGCCCGTTCACAAAATGGCGGCCGCGTCGGAGCGCGTCCACACAATGGCGGCGACGGCGGAGCCCGTTCACAAGATGGCGGCGAGAACAGAGGTCCGTCATGTCACAGCCGCCATACAAGAGCCATTTAAAGCTACAGCTGCATTTCCCGAGTCAAGTCAAGTCTCCAAGTCAAGTCAGATTGCAACTGTGTTTCCTGTGTCAAATCAAGCCAGAACTGCTGTTCCTGTGTTAAGTCAAGTTACAGCCACGCCAGAGCCACTGCACAAGATGGCTGCCACGCCAGAGCCACTGCACAAGATGGCTGCCACGCCAGGGCCACTGCACAAGATGGCTGCCACGCCAGAGCCACTGCACAAGATGGCTGCCACGCCAGAGTCACTGCACAAGATGGCCGCCATCTCCAAGCCACTCCACAAGATGGCTGCCATTCCAGAACCTGTGGTCAGTACCCGGACGCCACCTGTGGTCATGATGGCCCACGTGCTGGACACAACCCCCCAAGACCTTTCCCTGCGCTTACTTCTCTCACAAGCTCAGCCCCGCAGAACGAAACTACGACGTCGGCAACAGGGAGTTGTTGGCCATCAAACTCGCCCTGGAAGAGTGGCGGCACTGGCTGGAGGGCGCACGACATCCATTTACCATCCTAACCGATCACAGAAACCTTGAATATATTCGCTCCGCCAAGGTTCTCAATCACCGTCAGGCCAGATGGGCGCTGTTCTTCACCCGCTTCCACTTCGAAATAACGTATCGACCCGGTTCGCAGAACACCAAGGCGGACGCCCTCTCGCGCATCCACGAACCCGACCACACCACCACGCCACCAGAGACCATTCTGCCCACGTCTGTCATTCTGGCCCCTGTAACCTGGGATATAATGACTGAGATCACTGAGGGACAGGCTCAGGACCCTCCTCCAGTCGACTGCCCCGCTGATTTGACCTACGTCCCGGTTCATCTGCGTCCTCGAGTCCTATCAGAGGTTCATTGTACTCCCAGCTCCGGCCACCCTGGGATAGAAGCCACCATCGAGCTGCTACGGGCAGCAGAGATTCACATACACGATAAACAGTCCGGTTGGCAACGGGTAAGCAGTCCGATAGGTAAACGCTCGGGATTGATAGCATAACTAACAAAACTTCGCAGAGAACTGGCGGGCGCGACGCTCTAAAATGGCCGACAAACAAGAGTGAACCGGAGGGAACGTAATGGGTGCGATGGGTGATGGGAATAGTAGTCCGGGGTGCAAAGCAACAGTCTGAATGTAATGATGGGGTGAGAGCGACCTCTGGTGGTGAGCGGACCGCAGAGCACCGACCAGATTCGTGACACCCCATTACTTACTTACCCTCAAGCCATCCTAGGTCGACTATTAGTTGCACGTTTATTTTTTTATTTTATTTTTTATTTTTTGTGTGTGTTTTTTCGATTTTTCTTTGACAGGACAGTGGAGATATGACAGGAGGTGAGCGGGAAAGAGAGAGAGAGGGTGGGATCGGGAAGGGTCCATGAGGCGGGATTCGAACACGGGACACCCAAGATGCAGTTGCACCATATGTCGGCGCACTAGTCGCACGTATATTAATAAACCATATAAATCATAGTGCTTTTTTTGTTTTCGCCTGAAGAGATGAAGTTGGCGACACTGACTCGTCATCTCCACAGTAGTGGATGCGCCTTTATGCATGTTTCATTACAGGATCACATAATCTGAGAATATGTTTTCTATTTGAATTGGTTCATTTAAAAGTAGACATTTCACAGAGTTTCGAAATTCACAAAGACCAAGATGGCAGTAAGCACATCCTGTTTGCTTTAATTGTTTTACAAAAGCACAATGATTCGAAAGATGTGTTACTTTTATCTATATGACAGGAAATTACAGAGTATTTTAATTGCAAGTGACCGCACCGGCGCCTCCATCTGTCATGCAATAAGCGTGCTGCTGTTCAGCTTACACACTCCGCACAGACACTTGAATAGCGCATTTTTCTAGATTAACATTAGATTGAGCAGCCATCTAAAGTTGCTACTACATGCATCTTTCAAAAAGCCATGTATGAGGTCGATGAATGACAGGTAAGCGTTTGGATGTCCTGCCCGGTACTATTACCATACAGACCAGCTGTTAACGATCTGTTTGTCTTGGACTGCATGACTTCGCCACTTCCTGTGAATTTTTTTTTCTGCATCTAAGCAACTAATTAAAATTTTGGTCGACCAAGCCTCTTCTCGTTGACTAACGGTTAGTCGACTACTAGGGGGCAGTTATATTAAAAAATGTCTTGGCTTTTCCAAGCTTTATAATGACAGTGAATGGGTGTTTTTTGATGCAAAATAAAGTGCATCCATCCATCATAAAAAGTACTCCGCATGGATCCAGGGGATTAATAAAGGCCTTCTGAAGTGATTCGATGCGTTTGTGTAAGAAAAATATCCATATTACTAACCTATAAAGCATAATCTCTAGCTTCCGCTAAATTCTGTATGTACGTTCACAAAAGATTACTGGATGTATGATTGATGTAGGATGTAGGCGTAGCATATGCTCCGGTGGGAATATGCTTGTCTTCCAAGAACTGAGTTTTGTTTACAGCAAAGGAAAATCGAATATATCGTAATCCTCTGACATTTTTATTTACAATTCGTGACTGGTGTTAGGGGCCCCCCAGAGCTGTGTGGAGTACTTTTTATAATGGATGGGTACACTTTATTTTGCTTCAAAATCTCAACAGCCATTCACTGCCATTATAAAGCTTGGAAGAGCCGGGACATTTTTTTTTAATATAACTCTGATTGTATTCGTCTGAAAGGAGAATGTCATATATACCTAGGATGGCTTGAGGGCGAGTAAATCATGGGGTAATTTTCATTTTTGGTACATTTAAGTACATACTTCAGATGTCCTATTGACTAAACACCATTCAGTTGTTGGTTTAAGAGCAGTATGAAATAGTTTATACCGATCTGTTTGGTGTAGGAATCTTTGTGTTCTGACAGTATGCTGCTTAGTAACTGTTCTCAAAGGGTTTCTGCTTGCTTGTAGCATTCTAATTAGCAGACAGTGACCTCCCGTTGCAATATGGGTATTTTGTTAAAGACACAATGGTGTCGTGACTGTCACACAGGTGACTCACTCACACTTGAGACTGGACATGTAACCTTGTCACATTGTTAGCTGTCCTGAATCATTATAGTTTTCAGTATCTAATTTGTCTGTGTGAACCAAATGATGTACTGTAGAAAGTGTTCCATAGTGTATCTGTTTTATTCTATCTATGTTCATACAGGATAGTGTTCAGTAGAGTAGCGGTGCAGAATATTTTGGCAGGTGGCTGCGGCTGTCGCAGTTCGGATGCCCCTGATGACATGGTGTTGGGGATGTGTCTAACCACACTGGGAATCCCGGTCACACACAGCCCACTATTCCATCAGGTAACAAACGTGCACGCACACCCTCGAATCGCATGTTGTCGTCTTCTGTGCCACTCTACACCAGCAAAAACACCAAGTAATGAGACAAAGATTTATTTTTCATGTGTGCCATGCTTTTGGCACCCGAGCAGAACAACAAATAAGCTGAAAACCTGTTCGGAGGCAATCTTGTGTATATTTCACAGCCGAATTGAGGGCACAGGAAGACAGGTTAATTTATCTCTGGCTTGCAATCCCAAAACCCTGAGCCTAAAATAAATTTGCCATTCGATTCTAAATTCGATTCCAAGCATTTGATTGTAAATTATGCAGTCAGTTGCTCATCCTCATGTTGTTCCTAACTCTAAACCCCTTATTTGTAAGAAATTCAATTGAGAAATTCAATTAATCACAAAAAATCTTACAAGACGTACATTACCATTAAAAAGTTTGGGGTCGGTGAGATGTTTTTGACAGAAATCTCTTATGCTTAAGACTGCATTTATTTGGTCTAACAAAGCATAAAAAATAATAGTGCAAAATATGAATTTAAAATGGCTGTTTTATGTTTATATATATATATATATATATATATATGTATGTATATATATATATATATATATATATATATATATGTATGTATATGTGTATATATATATATATATATATATATATATATATATATATATATATATGTGTGTATATATATATATATATATATATATATATATATATATATATATATATATATATATATGTGTGTATATATATATATATATATATATATATATAATATTATTATTATTATTATTATTATTATTATTATTATTGTGATGGACAAGATTAATTCAATCAGTCATTACTCTAGGTCCGTGTCACACGATCCTTCAGAAATCTTTCTAGTATGCTGATTTGGTGCTAACAAAATAAATAATAATAATAGTTTTATTATCACAGCTGAAAATAACAACAGCTGGAAATTGTGCTTTCTGTGATGCGTTTTATTCAGGAACCTTTGATAAATAGAAAAGTCAAAAGAACAGCATTTATTTGAAATTGATTATAATAATAAATATAATTTTATAACAGTAAGTTTCAAGTGATATGTCAATAAAAATGTTAATGAATTTAAAGTATATTTAGTATGAAATAAATGTATTCAAAATAAATTATAGCATCGTTTTTTTAAACTAGGGTCACTTTTACTGGACACAGGAGAAGCCATTAAAAGTTCGATTATCAGAATAACATTTGGGAAATTATCATATTCATAATTAGGACAAGTTCATGCGCATCTATAAATGAGGTCCCATCTGTATACTCAGCTGTGCGAAACTGCTAGTGTAACCACATGGTTTTATTTCTGACCAAAGGCCCGTCCACATGATTATGTGAAAGAGCTTCTGGCACGGCAGAACCCAATCTCTTTCCACAAACACTGGAACATCAACCCTGTGGCCATCTACCAGCACTGGCTCGCAGAACCCAGACAGAAGAGACCACACTTGCTCACAAAGACCAGAGAGGAGCTGTAGATGAAGCTTATGGAGTGAGTGTATTTCAAAATTACAAAAAATTATCCTATGTTTTGTTAAAACATAGGACAAAAACTTTTTTTTTCCTTAAAATATCACACATTACAGAAGTAAACTGGGTAAAATATGAGCTTTTTGGCTTTTTTTCATGGAAAAGTTCATTTATTTCAGTAGTTCAACTCTTAATTGTGAAACTTGTGTATTAAATGTATGCAGTGCACACAGACTGAAGTAGTTTAAGGCTTTGGTTCTTTTAATTGTGATGATTTTGGCTCACATTTAACAAAAACCCATCAATTCACCCTCTCAACTTCAAGAGTACTAAACTAAGTTCTCTTTCGTTTCTTATTGTGCTTAAACTGTCAAATACACACAAGTTTATGTTAAAAACACACGAGTTACAAAAACAGTCAGTTATGTGTGTGAAGGTAAACAGCTGGGAAAGAAATTGCATGTTTATATTAAATCTGTGTGGGAGCAGCTAACATACAGCAAATAAATCAATAAATCCACTGCTCTCTTGTCTCCTCTAAGGCTGAGACTCTAAATAGTGTTTTGTGCTTGTCTATACAGCCAACGACAGAACAGTTAGCATGCTTTGCTCAAAGTTTTGCCGAAACGTTAAAATAGTATACCGTTGTCGCTTTCAAAAACAAAATGATGCTACCAAGGGTGTAAACGTGCAGATTAAGGGGCCGTAATATTATAATAAGATTCCCTTACCATGTTAGGGGGGAACAGAATTTTTTACATGTTTGAAGAAAAAGGTTTACCAAACCAAAGTTACTGGGTTGTCCTTTGTCCGTTTTCTGGGTTGGTAGATGCACTGGAGACCCGATTATAGATTTTCATTATTTGTCACCTTTAAGGTCATAAACTGTCTTATTCATAATGATGATGCTGTTATAAACGGAAGTTGTGGATTTAGATAAATTGGGTGCTTTCGAATACATTTTCTGTTTTACAGTGGTGTTAAACAGATGGTGTTTGATTTGATAATTGAAACTGAAGTGTAAAACTTGTTCAGATCTATTTGTACAATAAACATATAAATCACTTTGTCTGTGCTACAATAAATAAACCTGAGATACTTATGCACCATTTACAACGTTATATATCACTGTTAAGCTCTATCTTTGGGTGTGTGTAAAGGCAGAGTGATTTAAGACCATTTAGACTACCATGAAACACAGAAAAGTAGCTATCAATACATGCACAGAAGAAGCTGAATCACATTTCACCCTTTCTGTGCATTTCACAAAACCTTGTTCTAATAAAAACTACTGAACTACTGAAAGTTAAAGTTGAAAGTAAAAGTCACCTCATCTTGAAGAAGGTATTACTGTGACAGTTTAAATGGTTTATAAGCATGTTGCAGTGCAATAAACAGGATGCCAAAGGACACAATATTCCATGCATGGTTTAGAGTGTGGTCACATTTGATGCATTACAGATTCCATTTTGACAAATTGTGCATCTTGGGTTTTTGATTTTGTTTTTGTGGTTTTATGCTTTCAGTTCTGTTTCCCATTTCCTTTAAATATGAAACTTGTGTAATGGTAAGCAAATGTTTTATCAGTTAAAGCACCAAATGCACATTCATAAATAACTGGTTGTAATATTTTTTTGTTTTCAAACAGGCCTCCTGAACACTTCTCCTGTCTTCAGTTAGTTGTTACAAGCACATAGTCCTGCCCCAAACTCAGGTTTGTTCCACAGAACTACTTTTGTGAGGAAAAATCAGCCTATGAGGGTTTTTTTTTTTTTTTTAATAGCTGTCTCTAGATATTAAGATGAAACAGGAGAAAGTATTTAAACATCAAAACATGACCTCTGAAAAAAGTCTTAATTGACCCTTCCACAAATTAAGGCCTTAACAAGGTCTGACATTGGAGCAGAAAGTCTTTATAAAGTTATGCCATTAAATGTTATATCCACTACAAATATTCTACAAATATCTTTCTCAGTGTTTTTGACTTGTTTTTCAGTGCAAATAATTCAATATCCTTAAAACAAGGTATATTCACTTGTGATAGAAATTGGGGAAAAAAAGAAAATACTTCATATCTTATGTCATTTTGCTTCTTAATGAAATGTACAGAAATGCTGAGGACGAACATCACTTTTTTTTTTTTTTTTTACAAGTATGGTTATTTATGATTATGGTTATTTCTATATATTAGGGAGTGGGGACAGAGATATTTAAGCATCTTCAGCTTTTTTTTTGGTAAAATGAATGAAAAGGTAATATTGATCGGTTGGAAGCTGTATTTGTATACTTTGAAGTGTTGCTAATAAAACTTACTGTGTGATCAATTTACAGTTGAAGTCAAAAATCTACATACACCTTGCAGAATCTGCAAAATGTTAATTATTTTACCAAAATAAGAGGGATCATACAAAATGCATTTTATTTTTTTATTTAATACTGACCTGAGTAAAATATTTCACATAAAAGATGTCTACATATAGTCCACGAGAGAAATAATAGTTGAATTTATAAAAATGACCCTGTTCAAAAGTTTACATACTTTTATTCTATTAAGAATGATCCACATCTGTTTTTTTTTTTTTTTTTTTTTGTTTAGTGATAGTTGTTCATGATTCCCTTGTTTGTCCTGAACAGTTAAACTGCCCACTGTCTTTCAGAAAAATCATTCAGGTCCCACAAATTCTTTGGTTTTTCAGCATTTTTTTTATTGTATTTGAACCCTTTCCAACAATGACTGTATGATTTTGAGATTCAATATGCAACTATTACAGAAGGTTCAAATGCTCACTGATGCTTCAGAAGGAAAAATGATGCATTAAGAGCCAGGGGTATAAACTTCTGAGCAGAATGAAGAGTCCTTTTTTTATTTTGTCTAAGTATCATTTGTTTTATTTACGACTGCCCTTCAGAAGTTACAGAAGATACTTACATGCTTCCCAGAAGATGAAATAAGTTAAATTTACCCTGATCTTCAAATTCAAAAAGTTTTCACTCCCTGGCTCTTAATTCATTGGGTTTCCTTCTGAAGCATCAGTGAGCATTTGATCCTACAGTCATACAGTCATTGTTGGAAAGGGTTCATATACACAAAAATGCTGAAAAACCAAAGAATTTGTGGGACTGAAGCAATTTAACAGCGGGCAGTTTAGCTGTTCAGGACAAACAAGGGACTTATGAACAACTATTACTAAACAAAAAAACACATGGATCATTCAGGTAACAACACAGTATTAAGAATCAAGAGTATGTAAACTTTTGAGCATTTTTATAAATTCAGCTATTATTTTCTCTTGTGGACTATATGTCTTCTGTGTGTAATATCTTATTCAGGTCAGTACTAAATGAAAAATAACATGCATTTTGTATGATCCCTCTTGTTTTGGTAAAATAATTAACATTTTGCAGATTCTGCATGTGTATGCAAACTTTTGACTTCAACTGTATATTTTGACAAGATACAGTACTGATGTATTTCCTTCCTTTTATTTCTTACATTTTATTTACTTATTTAAAAAGTCTTAAATTTACCATTAACCTGCAGAAACCCTGTGTACACAGGACTTTCGGCAAGTGTTTCGGGTGTACAGAATCAATGCTTTCAGTTCTGTGGTTTCAACAGTAAATTACTCTAATAACTTCCTTATTCTGAACACTTGGAAAAGACATGTTTTTCTTTCTGATTTAGATTTTCCAGTATTAAACTTAAGGACTGTTACCGTCTAAACGTAAGGAAAAACACTGTTAAGAGTTGACTTTCTATTCGCTTGTGGTTTGCTTTATTTATAGCTTCTGCCTTGCAATATTTTACTCAAGAATACACACTGACAGGGTCAAAAGTATGGCCAATGGTTCAGTTCCTGTTTGTGTAGGAATTAATCTTGCGTGTTGTCCGGCCACCCTTTTTATCTTTTTCATATCACTGACTAAGCTGCTGGAGGATAACATAGAGTTTTATCCCAGAACCTACCCAGGCATGTTAAGGCTAAATCCTGAACTTTCCACTTGGGCTAAATGAGACATCTTAGCTTAGAGATCATCATTTGGCTGGTCATGGTGAATTTCTCAATATAAAGAATAGTCCTCGTTGTCTTTTCCAGTGCCAGCTTATTGACAGCAGAACGACTGAGCAATGAAATAGAACAGCAACCTTGGAACAATGAAGAGAAGAATTTAGTGAACTTTTAAAGCCCCATGGAAATTAGAGAGAACAACAAGAAATAGATAACATCTCAGTTAAATGCTTAAAGACCCTCAAGGCGCATTTATTATTTCGGCATATTTTTTGCTGGTTAGAAATGGGATAAAATGTATTATAGTTAAAACATGATGTATTTTCCACCTGGACTTCTAACAAGCTCTGGAGTGGAGACATAAGTCTTCTGTCTACATAGGATTTTTCTTAAGGTTTTTGAGGAAAACATTCCAGGATTTTTATCCATATAGTGGACTTCAAAGGGCTTTACACAATCCCAGTTGAGGAATAAGGGTCTTATCTAGTGAAAAAATCTGTCATTTTCTAAAAAAAAAAAAAAAACAAATTATATGCTTTTCAACCAAAAATGCTCATCTATGATGTGCGTCTGCAACTTCACATATTATGTAATCGTGTTAGAAAGCTCACATGTGGTTAGTTCTCATCTTATTTTCTCCTCCAACTTCAAAATCGTCCGACATCGTTGTTTTACCTTTTTTTTTATAAGGGGGGTTTGACTTTCTTTGCACGTCTGCTTTGTAAACACTTGGAGGCAGAACTTCTGCCTACGTCACAGGTGAACTTTCCAGCATGACTAGGTTAAGCTAGTGCAAGACGAGCATTTGTGGTTAAAAAAAAAAAAATTCAGTCTTTATTATTTTTTAAAAAATGACCAATCATGTCGCTAGATAAGACCCTTCTTCCTCGGGTGGGATCGTGTAGAGCCCTTTGAAGCTGCACTGAAACTGCAATTTGGACCTTCAACCCATTGGTTCCCATTGAGGTCCACTATATGGAGAAAAATCCTGGATGTTTTAATATCTTTTCAACTTAAGAAAGCCATCAACATCTTGGATGACATGGAGGTGATTTAAATCAGGATTTTTCATTCTGGAATTCTGGAAAGTGAATGATTACGTAAAGCCGTAAAAACTTAATGCTGCTGAAAATAAGTGTCAGACGTTAGAGTTATGTAGTATTTCTAACTTTTGATTCATTAAAGGATCTGTCTGTCATTCATTTACTTATTTATATCCCCACCAACCTCAACTATGTTATTGCGAGGAGGTCTGTGAGCCATCTGTGTGTTTTTTGCGAAATGTGCTAAATTGTTATGGGATAGCCAGTGTTTTCCTCTGGAGAAGGGAAATTCAAACCATTGTGAATTTTTCCCTCCCCTGAAGATAGAAGATTTTGCTCCGATAACTTGGCAGCATAGGATTTAGTTGGCAGCATTGTGATTCTTTAGAAGCTCACTTGTTTACCCCAGCAAGTCTCCATTTGTTTGATTGAGGTTTGAGATTTCTCTTCTTTTGAAAGTAGAATGTCCTTGTACATTGTTGTACCCATTGTTGGATGATGTATACAAGCGTCCGTCTTGAAATCTAGACGAGTATAGCATTTTTGGGGGGAATAGCAAATTCTAAATCACTTACTGTTGATGTGGTTCAGTGGAGCCAGGAAAAGAAGCTCAAAGAAGCATAAAGAAAATATGATTTTTTGGGCGTCATTCCGGATTTGAGCTTATATGTGTAAAGTGTCTCAGAGCAGGAAAGCAAAAATGAAAACATTTATAACAAGAAAAACTCCCAGAACTGCACTCTTGTTGAGATGCTTGATTTAATTCAAATGGCTCCTTGGGGTTTTGCAAGTTTTGCAAACTTTCCGTATTTCTCTCTTGCTATCTATAGGATAATACTATCATTTTCCAACTAGAGTAAAAAAAATAGAATGAAATGCCTTAGGATTCAGCTGTTTTAACTTCTCTTAATCGGATCAGTCCTATCATTTAAAAAGCAAATCTTTTCATGTGTTTTTATGTGATTTCAGTGCCTTTTAAATTTGCTAGATGACCATACATGACTGATTAAACTCAATGGAAGTGGAGCACATAAAATGTTTTGTAATTCTTTTTTGGAGTAATATATTTAAAATTATTTCTTGCTTTAGAAGTTCTTTTCAAAGAATGCCTCTAGTTAAACCGTGACCAATGAAGCGATGCAATCGCTTATTGTTGCACCCTGTGCTAATGTAGTTTTATGCCTTATTTTTTTTTCATCCACTTATAAAACTATAATTTACAAAAATGACTAGAATAAGAAAGCAGCAAGAGATAGCAAATGACTTTGTGCTATCTGTAAATGTAAGTAATATCTTTACAAGATATTCGATTTGCTCCCAAAAGTTGAAGAGGGAACACAAGCCTTTAATTTCAGAGGGTCCGTTATCAGACAGTTCAATACAGGAATTAATTTAATCTTAAAATCGACTGATTCTCTGCTGACTTTGTGCATTTTCTAAGAGAACGTCTTGAAAAGACATACAACGATGTGTCATTTAAAACTGCAGCAGTTATTCAAAACCTCATTGGGACTAGAATGGCTTACAGTCCTTATACCTCAGAGATGTCAACAATCTCATATTGATTTTTGGCTTTGGATGTGAGTGGAATCTCATCTTCCTCTATCCTGTAATTTGGAGACTTGACATCAAAGCAGTTGTTCGGCTTTGATTCACTTCCCTCCTCTGTGATGTTTCTCAGCTGGCTTGATTCAAATGTCACTTTGCAGGTGATATTAGTGAAGCATTTCCACCCTATTAGAAGAAATGCATTCTTGTCAGATGCTCCTGCTGTGACCTCACTGCACAAGATCTAAAAAGTTATTTCCAGCAGCATGGTCTTCATGGCAAGTCAGCACTTAGAGCAATGCTAATGAATCTTTTAAAAACAAAAAAACTGCTTTTCTGCTCAAGCATCGTACTGCGGTAAGCCGAAGAGCCTGGCGCATGGCTCGAAGCTTATAGGGGATTTTATGGTGGATATGCCGGTTTCATGTCTTCAAGTTGCTGTTATGCTTTCTCAGCTCTCCTAGCAGTTTCAAGCTGTTGTTAATACACTGTGGCTTTAATGTGGCAAATAGTCAATATTTGTTATATGCAAGATGGCTGAGATGTAGGATGCATTAACGGATTTTATATGCCCACTGGTGTAATGCTTATGCCCTCTGTGCTCAAACATGGGACAAGTTAAAGGGCAAGATCCTCCTAATCGATAATGCTAAAGCACACAGTGTTTAAACTCAAGGATTCTGTAAAGCAGAACCTAATGCATATGCTAATGCTCTTTATTAAGACATAATAATAAATGGCATTTAATGGGATGCTATAAAAATACTTAGGACTGACAAAGGTGAAATCTCATTATAAGCCTTTAATGGGGATTTTTATTGAGTTGGACTGCTAAATAGTTATTACTCAGTGTTCACTAGACTAGATTAAACCAGTCGAAACTGTTCAAGTTCGATGCTGGTTCAATTCTGGATGAGCGTTTCATACTTTTTTTGTTTCAATGCTATTACTTGTCCACACAGACACTCACAATTTAAGGGGTAGTACACCCTAAAATAAAATTACTGTATGATTTACTCACCTTCAAGCCATCCTAGGTGTATATGACTTTCTTCTTTCAGACAAATGCAATCGGAGTTATATTAAAAAATGTCCTGCCTCTTCCAAGCTTTATAATGGCAGTGAGTGGGTGTTGAGATTTTGAAGTCCATTAAAGTGCATCCAACCGTAGTAAAAAGTGCTCCACACGGCTTCGGGGGTAATATAGGCCTTCTTAATCGATGCGTTTGTGTAAAAAATATATCCATATTTAAAACTGTATAAATTGTAAGCTGTTGTACGCACATACATAAAAGTGTGGCGTACACGGAAGTGACGATTGCGGAAGCACAGAGGAGAGAGCAAAACAAAACACTGGTCACAAATTAGAAGTACAAAATGAGGATTTGTAAAGAAAAATGTCGGAGGATTTCTGGTTTTCCTTCGTGTAAACAAAACTTGGTTCTCCCAAGAATAGCATGTTCTCACCGCAGCTTACGCTACGCCTACATCCTACGTCATCCGCTGGAATGTATTTACGGCGGTTAGCAGAAGCTAGAGATTACGGTTTATAAAGTTTTAAATATAGATATTTTATTAACCCCATGGGCCATGTGGATCACTTTTTATGATGGATGGATGGAAATCTGAACAGCCATTCACTGCCGTTATAAAGCTTAGAATAGTCAGGACATTTTAATATAGCTCAGATTGTATTCGTCTGAAAGAAGAAAGTCAAACTATGGCTTGAGGGTGAGCAACTCATGGGGTAATTTTCATTTTTGGGTAAACTACAGATAATTTACTCACCCCTTTGTCATCCAAGATGTTCATGTCTTTCTTTCTTCAGTCGTAAAGAAATTGTTTCTTCAGAAAAACATTTTAGGAATGTTCTCCATATAGTGGATTTCTATGGTGCCTGTGAGTTTGAACTTCCAAAATGCAGTTTAAATGCAGCTTCAAGGGGCTCTAAATGATCTTGCGAAATGATCGGTCATTTTCTAAAAAAAATTTACAATTTATATACTTTTTAGAATTTTTTTTTTTTTTTTTTTTTTTGTGTGTGTACTTGTTTTTGCTACATTGTGGGGACCAATGTTAATGAATGATTAAAAATAGTAAATAATGTTTATCTGAAAGTGTAACAATGCAAACATGTTTTCTGTGAGGGCTAGGTTTAGGGTTAGGGTTGGGTTAGGGGATAGACAATATCGTTTGGTCAGTATTAAATCTATAGAAGTCTATGGAAAGTCCCAACAATTCACAAAAACAAATGTGTGTGTGTGTGTGTGTGTGTAGAGGACTTTTGACTTTTGCACATTGACTTTGTAAACACTGGTTCGGTATTTCTGCAACGATGTAGGACGATTTTAAAGTTGGTAGAAATTGAGATGGGAGTTTTTCAACCTATCCTAACTGCAGTGAACCTGATTACATAGAGTAGGCATGCACATCACAGAGCTAGACAAGACGAGCACTTGAGGTTAAAAAGTATATAAAGCTTGGATCATTTAGAGCCCTTTGAAGCGGTATTTAAATTGCATTTTGGAAGTTCAAACTCACGTGCACCCAGTGTTGAGGGTAATGCATTACAAGTAACATGAGTTACGTAATCAGATTACTTTTTTCAAGTAACTAGTAAAGTAACAGACTTTTTCAAAAAAGTAACGGCAGTTACTTTGTTTTCCCATTTATTGACTAACAAGTGGTCTGTCCCCATGTTGAAAGAAATTGGAAATGCAGAGGTATTGAGTATGCTGTGTAAACATGATGTTACTGTAATTCTAGACTAAATGTGAACATGCATTAATTCATCTCGCTCAGAAAAAATAGATTCAGTACTTATCAAAATGAATTAAAATAGTGAAATTCAAACTCAGAATATGATACAAACCTGCAACAATATATTAAATAACACAAATTTCCTTAATGTATTTAATGCCATTTAATTAACCAATGTCTTTGCTAGTGACCTTTGATGATCCAAGTTAACCATATTAATAAGCAAAAGAGACTTTAAATAAACTAACATTTGTGCTTTATTGTTGTTGTTGTTGTTGTTTTTTTTTATTGCTGAAGAGTGTTGAACCTTCTTCTTCGTTCTACTGTACAGACGTGAATTTATTTTTCCTTCAGCCTGAGGCTTATTCATTTCACTTTTTGGTGTGAAAGCCAGGGCTTTTAGATTTGCTCAAAATAGAGCTATTTGTATTAAAATGAAAGAAGCAAGCCCTGCCCAGATTTAAAACACAATATTGTAATGCATTACTTTTAAAAGTAACTTTCGCCGACTCTTGACCACAAATCTGCGTTTTCACAGTTTATCACATTATTTTTTTCCCTGACTGTGGTAAAATGAATCAGAATGCATGAAACAGTTGCAGAACCACTGCATTTTAGTCACGATTGTAGCTTAGCATGAGCAGTTTTTAATGTAACCTGGATCGTACCATTTCAAAATTTAAAGCAAAAACCTAATGGTCTGACCTTAGTTTTGTGAAATTATAATACATAAAATGAAACAAAAACAGCAGACAGGCTAAATGAGACGCAAATTCACTTTCTGACAGCAGGTGGCGCTTATGGAACAGCGGCAATATAGAGTTTCCTTGGTTGCTGCTGTAAACAAAACAATGCTGCACTTTTAAATACTATTAATATGCATTACAAAGTACGATGAAAAGAAAATACCATCTAAACTTTTATGAAGACATTCCGTTAATCTCAGAGATGTATTCATATAAACCCCCAGTTCAGTGTTTAGGATTTTCTTCAAGTATTTCACTCATCATGAACAGTGAGCTGATTTGCTGTGTTAATTTTGACAGCAAATTTTGATTTAGTTTTAGTCATAGTATTTTGACTAAAATGCTATTTAGTTTTAGTCATATTTTAGTCATCTGAATTGTTGTAGATTTAATCGACTAAATATTATAAAATTGTAGTCAACTAAATCTAAAGTATATTTAGTCAGCTAAAATCTAATGCGTTTAAAGGCGACATGTCAAGTTAAAAGAAATTCAACTTTTACACGCAGCGCCACTCATCAATGTCAGTTCCAAAGCAGTGGACCAATCAGAACTCGGAGGCGGGCAAGCGTTGCAAGCTTCTGTTTACAGTAGCAAGTTGGCATGACAACTGTTTTATTTGACAGCAACATGGAGGAGGAGGTGCTAATAGTGGCTGTGTTCAGATACCCTGAATTGTATAACCTTTCGTCAAGCGATTATCACAACTTGCTCCTTATAAAAAATATCCCAGAAATATTTCTGTCACTGAATATTGTTGTTATTACATCAGGTCAAAATTTTTTGTCAAAAAGTTTTTGTTTCGGTATTATCTTATGTGTTTCATCTGTGAAAAAATGTTGATGAAAATTATGACGAGAATTATTAACGAAATTAACACTGTGTGCCTGCTGCAATATTTTCTCCTCTTTGCGTTTATCTTCAGTGTCTCTGGCCTCTGTTAACGCAGTTTACAGTTGCTTTATTTGCCCAGTAAAGAATTAATTATTTGTTATTAATAGTTCTAAAAGTTCTCCAACCATTACTCAGTAGTGTATGCAGTTAGAAGGCATCCTCTCTAAATTGACAACACTGTTTACTATAGAAGCCCGTTTCCCCCACTGAATAAAAAATGTAAAGAAAAGGTTATTGTGATTTCTCACATTTCTGACTTTATTTCTCAGAATTGTGAGTTTATATCTTACAGTTCTGAGAAATAAAATCAGAATCGCGTGATATATACTCGCATTTCTGAGAAATAAAGGTGCAATCGCGTGATATAAACTCACAATTCTGAGTAATAAAGGTGCAATTGCGTGATTTGCGTATCAGAATTGCGTGATATAAACTCATAATTCTGAAAAATAAAGTCAGAATCGCAATAAAGATACAAACTCGCAATTCTGACCTTTTTTTTCATAACTGCGAGTTTTTATCTCGCAGTTCTGACTTTTTTTCTCAAAATTGTGAGATATAAACTCGCAATTGCGAGTTGTAAAGTCCGGTTCTGAGGGGAAAAAAAAACTGATATGTTCACAGAATTGCAAGTTAATATCTCACAATTCTGACTTCTTAGAACTGCGAGTTTACATCTTGGAATTCTGACTTTATATCACGCCATTGCACCTTTATGTCTCGCAATTTTGAGTATATATCCGCAAATGCGACTTTATAATTCGCAATTGTGTGTTTATGTCTCATAGTTCTGAGAAAAAAAGTCAGAATTGTGAGATGGAAAGTCGCAATTACCTTGCAATGTACTTCAAATCGATCTTTCATAAATGAAAATTCTGTCATCATTTGCTCACCCTCATGTCATTCCAAGACCTGTTTGAAATTCTTCCTGTCACAGAAAACACACGCATAAAAGATAAAATGATAAATCTTTCAGTGTTTTTGGTCCCCACAGTAAAAGCCATTAGGGTCTAATTGGCATTCTGTGGATGGTAAGAGTTGAAAAAATCTTTAATATGTCGTCTTTTGTGTTCCCCAGAAGCAAGAAAACTATATAGAGTGACATGATGGTAAGAAAATGATGAATTTTCAGAGTGAGCATGAACTTAACTGTGTGATACTGTGTGAGCACAAAGTGAAAAAAAGCTTGACCTGCGAAGGAAAAAAGGTCTTTCGTGTGGCTCTTCTGTCTTTGTTCTGTTTTACTGTAAAGATTCAACAATAGGATTAGTCTGAAAGGTAAAAGTTCCCCAGTCGTAGAGCTTCTTCATTTAAGTGGCTGAGTAACGACAGCCGATGGACTTCTGAGACAACAACCTTCTGGCATTCTCTGAGGCAGGCTGCCAGATAATGAGTGGTAGGGGATATAGCTTGGATGAGCAAAGCTTTTTAATTTCTGTTGGGAGTGGGGATAACCACATCCATATCTGTGTTTTACGGAGCTCAATGATTCAATGATCAGCAATAAGCAAGATTGAGAACGACTCTGTCACAGTGATTCATTAAAGCAGAGCGTGAATCCAAAGCAATGAACAATGTCCACTTAAGTACAATGAAATGACCGTAAGGGTGTAATTGTCATCCGCCGAACAATGCCGCATCGCTCACTCTTTCTCATTCATCCTTTCTCTCTATCTTTTTATTGAACCCTGATGAGACTCCCTTTCCAGCTGTTAGATCATGAATAACATCTATTTGTGAACGTGCATGGTGATAATCCATTACAAAAGCCGTGGTCCAGTCCTCTGTTAAAGTTAATTTGGTTCTTTTCAGTTTATATGCTAATAAGAGTGCAACAGAGATGCTGAGGTGACTTCAAATTCTGTTGTTTTCATTCGTCTTTCATGTTCACGTTTAAAAGAGGGATAAAAATAAGATGCAGTAGATGGTAAAGTTATGCTAAAAGCTGTGCCGATGTCATATGATGTGTTTAATAATGCCATTCACTAATTCCATCAAAAGCATAGATGTAATTAAGCCTGCAAGCATCGTTGACGGGAATGCAATATTTAGGTCTGTAATACCTAGAAAAGCTTTTAGTGTCCATTATTATCCTTGTTCATCTCTGCCTGGTGCTTTGAATATCTTCGTTCATTGTTCTCAATTTTGGTTCTGTCAGTTTTCGATTTAATCAATGTGAATGATTTAATCAGGCAATCACCGGGTGTGTTTTCTGGCTTGCACTCCATGGTGCAGGGGATCAATTGGTTGAACTCTTGGCTCTGTAACTCCAGTGTGGATTAATTAATTTCTGCACAGGCTAAATTATCCAGTGAGACTGGATGGCTTCTGCGACCAGAGCTTCCCTTCTCCAACATGTGAAAATAAATGTTGAGTAAATCCCAACTACAAACAACTCCATTACTATTTAAATGGTTGCCGTGAGACCTTTAACTAAAATAGCCCGACGATGTTTTAAATAACATTATGAGCTAATATGTAGCCTGTTGGTTTTATACTGTAATGGAATGTTATGTTTGTCTCCAGGCTGGGAAACCAACTAAGACCGGCTTGGGCTGGCTTCAGGATAGTTGCTTTTGCTTGCAGCATATTAAAGCGAAAGATAACATTAAAAAAGTGATACATGGAAACAATCTTTCTGCAGGAGCTTCAGTTAGACTTGACACACACCAGTAGTCAAAGTGAAACTGGTCCTTACCGCCTGAAGCCCAACAACCACCCCGCTGTTTCTCTTTCGTGTAGCATGCATTGTTCCTCACTGATAAAATTAACATTTACAGCTGAGCTATATAAAGATATTCACTGATGACTGGCTTAATCTCGAAATGAATGTTTTATAAAAAGAGCTACTGCATCATCATAATGCAAAAAAAAGAACATATATAGGCCTATTTAGCTTTAGGGAAACTCGTTTAAAAAATATTTTTCTTGTTATTATTATTATTTTTAATGCAGCTCTTTTTGAGCTGTAATATTTATTTTGTCAAAAAAAAAAAAACCTTACTTTATTTATACATTTTGAAGTATTACAAAATTTTCTAAAACATTTCAAAAATACACCCCCACCCACCCAATGAAACAAACAAACAGAAAAACAGACAAAAATAATAATAATAATAATAAATAATTTAATTAATTAAATAATAATAAAATAAAAATTCTGCACTGTGCCAAATACAATGAGAGAATTTAACAATTGAATCAAACATACATATCAGTATAAATCCTCCACTGGGGGAAAGCAAAATAGAAACACTATTTTCTATTAAGAAGGGGGGGGGGTGTATGTTTCCATATACTCAAGAAAAGAGCCCCAAATTTTAAAGAAGCTCTTGGAAGAGCCCCTCAGTGCATGCCTAATTTTTTCCAGTTTGACATAGTGAAAAATCTCTTTAATCCACCATGAGTGGGTAGGTGATTTCCAGCGCATTAGAATCAAACGTCTAGCCAGTAGGGATACATAGGATCAACATCCGAGTAGATTTTGGAGAGCCTGACCTTAGTCCATTGAATACAGAGTATTTTGCATTGGATCCAACCATGATTGGAACATAAAGATGAAGAATGCACCCTATTTAGGATACTTTCCCATAATTCGTCTGGAATATTTTCTGATAGGTCTTCCTCCCACTGTGTTGGGGATGTAATTGACCTACTATGTAGGGAACATATTTTATCATAAATGTAAGAAATCATCCCTTTCCCAACAGACCTTGTCCAAAGGAGTTGTAACAGGAAGACTAGGAAATTGAGGATACATATCACAAATAAAACTGCGAACTTGCAAATACCGGAAAAAATTGTTTCTGGGCATTGAAAACTTATTTGAAAGCTGTTGAAAAGATGCAATAACATCATCTATAAATAAATCTGTAAACTTTGCTATATCCATGTCCTATCCATCATGGATGGTGGGAAAACAAAATTCGATGCTATAGGGGCAGACATAGAAATAGCTTGTAAGCTAATTATATTTTTGGTAAAGGGAGAATGTGAACTGTTAATAGGGGAATGTAACAGGGCTGTTAATGTAGTGGGCGAACATGAGGTTATTTCCAAGGCAAGCCACATACACTGTAAAAAATAAAAAACACAATTTGTTGAGTCAGCTTAAAATAATTTGTTACCCTGCTGCCTTAAAATTTTAAGTTCAGTCAACTAAAATAAGTTTAGTCAACTTGAAATATTAAGTTGTACCAAGTAACAACTTAGATATTTGTGTTTGCTAAACTTAACAGATGGCCAAGTAACCCAGCTGCCTTAAAATTTTAAGTTGATTCAACTCAAATATCTAAGTTGTCTCTTAGTATAATTTAACATTCAAAGTTGAATAAAGCCAGTTTACAAATTATTTTAAGTTGACTCAACAAATTGTTTTTTACAGTGTAGGTGAGGCTGGAGTTGGTTTAGCCAGTACTGAAAGACTCTGAAGTTAGCAGCCCAGTAGTAGTACTGAAAGTTGGGCAAGGCCATACCTCCAAGAGACTTGGGACATTGAAGAAGTGGTTTACGAATTCTAGCAGTCTTTTTATTCCATATAAACTCTGTAACTAATCCATCAAGTCTTCGAAAAAAAGACTGAGGAAGAAAAACGGGGATACACTGAAACAAATAAGAGAATTTTGGGAGGGTATTCATTTTTACAGTATTAATTCCTCCAGCTAAGGATAAAGGAAGCACTGACCATCTCTTAAAGTCTTTCTGAACTTGGGACCGTAAATTATCACAGTTAAATTTCAAGAGATCCTGAAATCTATTGGTTATCCAAACCCCAAGGTATTTAAATTTACCCTATGCCATTCTTATAATGGCAAAGTGTGTAAGGGATATTTTTTGGCAGCTGAGTTTAGTGAGAAAAAATCGCTTTTGGCTAGATGTAGTTTATATCCTGAAATAGAACCAAAAGTATTGCAAAATATTAATAACCGCAGGAACTGATACAGTAAAATCCAAAATATAAAGAAGAAGATCGTCTGCGTACAGCGAGACCCTCTGCTCTATACCTATTCTTGTTATTCCTTTTATTAATGGGTTAACTTTCAAAGCAGCGGAAAGAGGGTCGATGGCAATAGCAAAAAGAAGTGGGCTCAAGGGGCATCCTTGACGATTGGATCTATGGAGGCTGAAGTATTCAGAATGAGTATTATTAGTTCTGACTGAGGCTTGGGGAGCGGAATACAACAGTTTAACCCATGAAATGAATCTTTCACCAAAACCAAATTTCTTTAAAGTGTAAAAAAGATATCCCCATTCTACCCGGACAAAAGCTTTCTCAGCATCTAATGATATTACAGCCTCCGGGGTAGAGGGGGAAGAACAATTATACACCACATTACATAATCGTCTAATATTAAAAAAAGAATGTCTACTCTTTATAAAACCGGTGGATCTGGAGATATAACTGATGGCAATATAGATTCCAGTTGCACTGATAATAGTTTTGGTAACAACTTAAAGTTGACATTAAGTAAACTGACAGGCCTATATGAGGAACATTCCAGAGGGTCTTTATTCTTTTTTAGGGGAGATTGAGGCTTGATTAAGTGTTTGAGGAAGTTTTAGTGACTTAAATGATTCATTATACATTTCTATTAATATGGAAGCCAATTTACTCATGAACTTCTGGATATTCATCTGGTCCAGGACATTTGCCACACTGTAAAGAGGTAGCAGCTTGGGTAAGTTCTACTATGCTAATGGGTGCTTCAAGTTGATCAACTGAATCAGAATTAACTGTTGGGATATTAAAGGCACTAAAAAAATGATTAAAACCAGAGGCGTTAGCAGTTTGCTCAGAAGTATAAAGCGAAGTATAATAGTCCTTAAAATGTTCAAATGATTATTGATTAATATGGGATCTGTTGTTATTCCTGAAGGTGTTTGGATCTGGGGGATAAGATAGGAAGTTGATTCCTGCCTTATTTGTAGGGCTAGTGGCCTACCTGCTTTGTCACCCTCTTCATAATACCTAGACTAAGTTCTCAGTAGTAAATTCTCTGGCAACTTGTTGAAAGAATCTCAAACTGTGCCTGTAATGATTGGCGTTCTTTATAAATATCTGAAGATGGGGTGACTGCATATATATTATCTAACTGAATTATTTTCTGTGTTATCTCAGAACGCCTCTTTTTGTTTAACTTTGTCTTGTGACTAATATATGAAATGATTTCTCCCTTAAGGAATGCCTTCGAGGCCTCCCAAAAAAGAGATGCGGATATCTCTGGATATGAAAAAGTCTATTTTATTAGAGACAAACTTCACAAAGCTTTGGTCTAATAGCATACGAGTATTCAGCTGCCATAATGGATGTGTACCCTTGAACCCCTCAAAGTAAATATTCATGGTTACTGGTGCATGGTCTGATATTAAAATAGCGTTATAATCACATGAATTATGTGAAAATATCTATTAGAAAATAATCAATGCGTGTGAATGTTTGGTGCACATGGGAAAAAAAGAGAATGCTTTACTATGTGGATTAAAAAAACGCCAGGGATCTGAGACTGAAAACTCCTCCATAAAAGCTTGAATTGCACAAGCCGATTTTGACGGCGAATTACATTTGAGAGAGGAACGATCAAGATCCGGGTTAAGCCAACATTTAAAATCTCCTCTCAAAATAAGAAAATATAAAGATATATCTGGAAGGAAGGAAAAATTAAAGTTTAAAGAATTTGTCATTGTCCTAGTTAGGGGCATAAATATTAACCAAGAGAAGTCCAGTATTTCCAGTTCTCCCTGAGACAATGACATACCTGCCATTTGGATCTTTTTTTAACATCTGAACATACAAATTTCACAGATTTGTGTATTAGGATTGCTGTCCCTCTAGCTTTGCCCTGAAACGTGGAATTTTACCCGACCCATCTTCTTTTTAATAATAACTGGTCTTTGGCTTTAAGATGAGTCTCCTTGAGGTAGACAATATGTGTCCTAAGTGTTGAAGATGATGTAACACCTTGCTCTGTTTCACTGGTTCATTTTACCCCCTTACAGTTCCAACTTACAAATCTTAGGTTATTACCCCGTTATTACCCCCTGGCCCACTAGGCGAATATTGTTCGTCCTAGAACGACCCTCTAAATCTTCACACTTCGCATCAAGATGAGTTAGGTGATCGTTGAAAGTCGAAATCAAATTCTACAGTTCTGTTATGCGATCGCTATGATCAGAAGAAGAGCGCTCCACTTCTTTGATGGTACTAGTGTTGGATTCGACCATGTGTTGTAAAGGTTCCAGCCAGCCTTTAACGTTTAACTTTAGCCTACTGTAAAAATGACAGCAGTGGTTACCAAAACTTTACAGTAAAATTCAAAAAAGATATTACAAGTTTTACAGCCAAAAATTATTCAGACACCAGATATAATTTATGATATTTTTTTGCTAGTGTGTGCAGGAGACTGTACGTGTACGTGAGGATAGCAAAATAAAGTAAACTGTGACATACCCTAAAATTCTTCATACAGTGGGCTACCAGTAAAATTCCCATAAAATTTGGAACCAAAAAATTACTCAGAGACTTTGACCTGACCGTGTTTTTTTCTTTAATTGCTAATGCAACCTGTTTACTCCACAGACTGAACAAAATTAACCATTGCTTGGTAATTGGTCAACAAAGTATTGAGAGTTGTAAATATTAAAATTTAAATATTGTAAATAACTTTCTGTTAAAGTTATCTGACATTATCAAGACGAATTTGACACAGTTTAACACTGAGTTCTTGTCATATTTTCTAAACTATAGCAAATAAACTGTGATAATGTGAGATTCAGGTGTCTGAATAAATTTTGGTTTGACTGTAGGCTACGTATGTTTCACATATTTCACAGTAGGCCTGTCACAAGCGCGGTCTCTGTGGCTCCCCCCCGTCTCGCACCAGCGGGAACCGTCACCGGAGTATTAGCACTACATTACCCATAATCCCGTGCCTGGGGCTCTCGCTTCCGGTTCCGGGTCGCCCGGGTCACTTCCTCCCCGGCGGCCATTTCAGCGTTCCTCGCCGGCTCGCTCACCGCGAAGTTTTGTCGGTTATGTCGTCAATCCTGAGCGTTTCTTTATCGGACTGCCTACCCGTTGCCAACTGGACTGTTTTGCTGTGTGTGAACCTTTGCTGCCCGCCCTTTGTCGACCTTTGCTATTCCCTCGGACTATTGTTATCGTCTCGCCGCCGGCCCCGACCTTTTGCACGGACTATTACTACCCCTTTGGATTTGCCTTCACCACACCTGTCTGCCAGTTCTGACCAACGCCTGTTAAAGTTGTCCGATTTAATAAAGCTGTTGCAGATGGATCCACCGTCTCACGATTCATCCTTAACCTCATCACAGAAAACTTCGCCATCTACGGATCCAGCGACAGCTTCTCAGTTTGCGTCGGCGATGTCCGCCCAAGCTACCATGTTGACCCAGCACCAGCAACAACTGGATCGCCTAACTGCTCTGACGGAACAGCTGGTTCGAGCGGTACAGGGATTACAGGTAGCCGCACCACCGGTCGCATCTCCGCCACCTCCACCTGCACCACTCCCGGTGATTCAGCCCGTCACCGCGAGCCCACGACTTGCTTTCCCGGACAAGTTCGACGGTACACCCGCTAAATGTAAGGGATTTCTGCTCCAGTGCACCCTGTTCGTGAACCAGCAACCGAACTTGTACGCTACGGACGAAAGTAAGATCGCGTTTGTCTGTTCACTTCTGACCGGAAAGGCGCTAGAGTGGGCTACCGCAGTATGGGATCTGGGTCAGTCCACCTACCCCACGTTTGCCACTTTCCTCAAAAGCTTTAAGGAGGTGTTCCAGCCTTCTCCGGAGAGCAGTGAGGCGGGCGAGCAGATCGTTGCGCTGCGTCAGGGACGTCGTACAGCGGCCGAGTACGCGCTGGATTTCAGAACACTAGCAGCTCAAAGTGGGTGGAATGATGGTCCGCTTAAGCTCCACTATCGTAAGGGGCTCAACTCGGATTTGCAAGTGGAGCTGGCCTGCCGGGATGAAGACCTCTCACTAAATCAGTACATCGACCTTTCCATCCGCGTCGACAACGTGATGCGCGCCCGCAGGTCCAACCGCTCGCTCATGCCAACCTTTCAGCCTCAGCCAACGGTCTCCAATGCGCCAGAGCCCATGCAACTGGGAGCCACTAAGCTAACCACCGAGGAGAGACAGCGGCGCTTAAATAACAACCTCTGCTTGTACTGCGGACAGCCAGGACACATTCGGGCCACCTGTCCGACTCGACCTCCACGACCCTCCACCTCGGTGAGTGTATGCAAATCTGGCTTAAATCGCTGTGAGATTCCTGTGTTGCTTAGTTCCAATGACACGTCTATCCAGACCACAGCTTTAATTGACTCCGGTGCTGCCGGCAACTTCATTGACAAGGACTTTGTTGAAGCTAATCGGTTGCCCATTGTCTCTTGTGCTTTCCCCGTGGCAGTGGCCGCCCTCGACGGGAGACCGCTAGGAACCGGCCGCGTCGACCACACCACCAAGGACCTAACCCTCCGCCTAGAACCTAACCATCAAGAATCCATCCGGTTCTTCATCATCACGTCACCACAATCCCCGCTCATTCTGGGGTACCCCTGGCTCAACCGTCACGAACCAACCATCTCCTGGACCGAGGGTCGCATCACTCACTGGTCACCCCACTGTCATCAGCACTGCATTTCTCCGGCTCCACCGAAATCACCCAGGTCAGCCTCGCCTTCTCCGTGCAGCACCATACCTCCCGAGTACCATGACCTCCTCGAGGCCTTCAGTATCACCCGGGCCACCGAACTGCCACCCCATCGACCTGGAGACTGCGCCATTGAGTTAATACCCGGAGCGGTTCCACCTCGTGGCCGCGTCTTTCCCCTTTTCACAGCCTGAGTCAGAGGCTATGGAGAAGTATATCGAGGAGGAGCTAGCTAAGGGGTTCATCCGCCCCTCCACCTCGCCAGCATCGGCAGGCTTCTTCTTCGTGAAAAAGAAGGATGGCGGTCTGCGACCCTGTATCGATTACCGCTCTCAATGAGCTCACAGTCAAGTACCGATATCCTCTCCCTCTCGTTCCCCGGCCCTGGAGCAGCTTCGGTCCGCCAGATTCTACACCAAGCTGGACCTCCGCTCAGCATACAATCTTATTCGTATCCGGAAGGGAGACGAGTGGAAGACGGCTTTCTCCACCACTTCAGGGCACTATGAATACCGGGTAATGCCCTTCGGCCTGGCCAATAGTCCATCATATTTTCAGGCGTTCGTCAATGAGGTGTTTCGGGACATGTTGAACCGCTGGGTCATTGTATATATTGATGACATCCTCATTTTCTCCAGCTCCTATACCGAACACGTTCATCATGTCAGAGCTGTGCTCAATCGACTCATTCAGCATCAACTTTATGCCAAGGAGGAGAAGTGTCAGTTTCATCAAGAGAAGATTTCCTTCCTGGGTTACGTGATCAGTCCAGAGGGCGTGGCCATGGATGACAGCAAGGTTAATGCGGTGCGTGACTGGCCCCGTCCCAAGACTCTGAAGGAACTCCAGCGCTTCTTAGGGTTCTCTAACTTCTACCGCCGGTTTATTCGCAATTTCAGCACCATAGCCGGTCCCCTCACGTCAATGGTCAAGAAGGGCAGTATTCGTCTCTCCTGGTCTCCTGAAGCCGTGCACGCCTTTAACGATCTCCGCTTGAGATTCACCTCTGCACCCATCCTCAAACACCCAGATCCCCAGCTGCCCTTCATCGTAGAGGTCGACGCCTCCAGCACCGGGGTGGGAGCCGTACTCTCGCAAAGACAGGGAGAGAACCCTAAGACCTTCCCCTGTGCATTCTTCTCTCACAAGCTCAGCTCAGCCGAGAGGAATTATGACGTCGGTAATCGGGAACTTCTTGCCATAAAGCTAGCCCTGGAGGAATGGAGGCACTGGCTGGAGGGAGCACAACACCCTTTTACCATCCTCACCGACCATAAAAACCTGGAATACCTCCGCACTGCCAAGGTCCTCAACCATCGCCAGGCCAGATGGGCGTTGTTCTTTACCCGGTTCCACTTTACCATTAATTACCGTCCCGGCACTCAGAATATCAAGGCGGATGCTCTGTCCCGAATCCATGAACCGGACCACACCACCCTACCACCTGAGACTATCCTGCCCGCCTCCGTCCTCGTTGCGCCCGTCATCTGGGATATCATGACCGAGGTCACGGAGGCCCATACCCGGGACCCTCCACCCACAGACTGCCCCGACAACCGGACCTACGTTCCCGCAGAGCTCCGTCCCCGTGTTCTCTCTATGGTCCATTCAACTCCCAGCTCAGGTCACCCTGGAATCGAGGCTACCATCGACCTTCTACTCAACCGTTTCTGGTGGCCGTCACTCCGCTCCGATACGGCGACCTTCGTAAAGAACTGCGTGGTCTGCAGCACCACCAAAGCTTCTCGCCAGCGGCCCGCCGGGCTGCTGCAACCCCTACCAGTCCCGAACCGCCCCTGGTCACATATAGCGGTGGACTTCATCACTGACCTCCCGACCTCCCAGGGCTATACCACCATTCTGTCAGTGATAGACAGATTCTCTAAGGGCTGCCGCCTCATTCCCCTTCCTAAGCTACCCACCGCCATGGAGACGGCAGAGGCCCTCTGTGACTCAGTCTTTCGGTTCTACGGTCTCCCCCGAGGATATTGTGTCGGACCGGGGACCCCAGTTTAGCTCACGCCTCTGGTCCAGCTTCTTCCACTTGTTGGGAGTCAACGTCAGCCTGACCTCAGGATACCACCCGGAGGCCAATGGTCAGGTCGAACGTCTGAACCAGGAGTTGACCCGTTTCCTACGGTCATACTGTCACGATCACCAAGAGAACTGGAGTCGTTTCCTGTTCTGGGCTGAATACGCCCAGAATTCTATACGGAAACCCTCAACCAATCTAACACCCTTCCAGTGCGTCTTAGGCTTTCAGCCCCCCTTGTTTCCCTGGTCAGGAGAACCCTCAGAACTACCCGCGGTCAACTCCTGGTTCCAACAGAGCGAGGCTATCTGGAACCGGGCCCATGTTCATCTACAGCAAGCTGTCCGCCGCACCCAGGCCCAGGCGGATCGTCGACGCCGACCCAGTCCGCCTTACGAGCCCGGTCAGTGGGTCTGGCTCTCTACCCGGGACCTGCGCCTTCGACTCCCCTGCAGGAAACTTAGCCCCAGGTACGTGGGTCCATTTAAGATAATCCGCCAAATTACACCAGTATCTTTTAGACTTGAATTACCTCCTGAGTATCGTATCTCACCCACGTTTCATGTCTCTCTATTAAAGCCCGCTGGTCCCCCGGATGAGGGGGAGATCCTAGACGAGACCGCACCCCAGAGACCTGCCCCCCTGATCATCGACGGCGAGGAGGCCTACCGAGTCCGCGCCATACTGGACTCCCGACGCCGGAGCGGTCACCTGCAATACCTGGTCGACTGGGAGGACTACGGACCCGAGGAGCGGTCCTGGGTGCCCGCCAAGGACATCCTAGATCCCTCCCTCACCGCGGACTTCCACGCTGCTAACCCCGGTCGGCCAGGACCCCGAGGCAGGGGAAGACCCCGGCGTCGGTTGCCTCCTCGTGCCAGGAGGCACTCGCAGGGGGGGGGCTCTGTCACAAGCGCGGTCTCTGTGGCTCCCCCCGTCTCGCACCAGCGGGAACCGTCACCGGAGTATTAGCACTACATTACCCATAATCCCGTGCCTGGGGCTCTCGCTTCCGGTTCCGGGTCGCCCGGGTCACTTCCTCCCCGGCGGCCATTTCAGCGTTCCTCGCCGGCTCGCTCACCGCGAAGTTTTGTCGGTTATGTCGTCAATCCTGAGCGTTTCTTTATCGGACTGCCTACCCGTTGCCAACTGGACTGTTTTGCTGTGTGTGAACCTTTGCTGCCCGCCCTTTGTCGACCTTTGCTATTCCCTCGGACTATTGTTATCGTCTCGCCGCCGGCCCCGACCTTTTGCACGGACTATTACTACCCCTTTGGATTTGCCTTCACCACACCTGTCTGCCAGTTCTGACCAACGCCTGTTAAAGTTGTCCGATTTAATAAAGCTGTTGCAGATGGATCCACCGTCTCACGATTCATCCTTAACCTCATCACAAGGCCTATCCACCTTATTTTTCAACGCAGAAGTAAGCCGTTTTTTGAGAATGTTCGAAACTTCCGGTTCATTAGCTGCGTTAGGGAAATAACGAGAAGAATGCAGTAAACGGTAAAACTGTTTGCACTACAAACCAGTGTGTTCATAATTAAGATAATACATGAAAATAATATGGGAAACACACCAGTTTGCAATATCAAGCAGCAAAACAAACTGTTTTGTCTATAGCTAAAAATAGCTGGAAGCAAATGTACAAATGGCAGCGCCTGCTCTTACGGAAAAAATAAGGTGGATATGGATAGATAGATAGATAGATAGATAGATAGATAGATAGGTCTACTATACAATTCAACAAAATGCGTAATATGTAATAACGGATGGTAAAAACAAGACACTTTACCATGTTATGAATTCTCATAATACCCTTTTTCATGTTATTTAATAAAGCGTTTCATATTTTAATTTAAAAAAAACAAACAATTTAACCATACACTTAAGTCAGTATGTGGAGGATATAATGCAAGATATTCTTAAATAAATGTATGTTGTTTTATAGTATTTGATTTTTTTTTTTTTTTAAATGTGACCCTGGACCACAAAACCAGTCTTAAGTCGCTGGGGTATATTTGTAGCAATAGCCAAAAATACATTGTATGGGTCAAAATTATAGATTTTTCTTTTATGCCAAAAATCATTAGGAAATTAAGTAAAGATCATGTTCCATGAAGATATTTTGTAAATTGCCTACTGTAAATATATCAAAACTTAATTTTTGATTAGTAATAAGCATTGCAAAGAACTTAATTTGGAAAACTTTAAAGGCGATTTTCTCAATATTTTAATTTTTTGCACCCTCAGATTCTATATACTGAAATAGCTGTATCACGGCCAAATATTGCTCTATCCTGACAAACCATACATCGACGTAAAGCTTATTTATTCAGCTTTCATATGATGTATAAAGCTCAATTTTGAAAAATGTACACTTATGACTGGTTTTGTGGTCCAGGGTCACAAATATAATTTTCCTAAAGAAAGCCAGTACTTTTAGCTCTAACAAACATGATTTTGCTAACCTGTTTACAAAACGTAATTCCTTTTCACTCATTGTCCGCTGGTTTTGTGGTGAAGGGTCCACAAACGCATTTTGATATCTCTCGTTACTCATCACAGGAATGTGAATCGGCGCTCTCACGAAAGCGTGAAATGAAAACAACGACCTCTAGCTTTACTACGTAAGTGTTTATGATCCCTAACTACGCGTCTGTGACGAAGTTCTCAATGAATAATGTCGAGCTCAGCTCCAGCAGAAGAGGTGCTCGGTAGAGTTCATGACGCCTGTCAGTCCGCGGGAGCGCCGTTAACGCTGCAGGTGACAGAAACTGGACCGAGCGAGCGATGCTCCGCCGTTCATCTCAAGGAAAGCGACAAACGCGCATCTTCCTTTGGAAATAGTGCGGTCTGGGAATAGTCTGCCGTGTCGGTCATGCTTTTGGAGAACCGCTGTGAGGCTTCACCATGAAATCCTTTAAATATCCTTCAAACGCTCTCCTGGAATTAACCGTCATTTTTCTTTTCATTCAGAACTCCAGGATGGAGACCGAAGGTAAGATCCTTGTTGCCACTTTATTACCGCTTGCGTTTAGACGTGAAATGTCAAATTCAAGCGGTGGTCATTCCCACACCAGTTTTCTCATTTTCCGGCAAACTTTTACTCCTTCGTCCCTTGGTTCTGCTGACCTCCTGAAATGCTAGTCATGATTTTAATGCACCCCGTTCTGATGATTTACTCGACGTGGCTTTGAGTTGGACTTCTGAATCTATCACATTTATAAAGAATGATATTAAATCTGTACATGACCATAGACCTATTATATTTACACTGTCTGTATTCAAAGTAAATCAGTTCAGTGTTTTGCTAGCCTGAGAGGAAATCACTCGTGTCAGACCTCTGAGGAACTTTTGACCCTTCTCGTAGTACACTCTGTTCTTTGGCATGACAGTATTTTACTTGTTTAACTACACGCGTTCTTTGACTTTAACGTAGATCAGATAAAACAAAACGTGGCACGGTAAGAGATGGTGGCTTTATCGTAGCGTATCCGTGCGATTTTGAACTTGGTTTCATACAGGTTTTGGTTATTGCAGTTGGTCGGTCACTCAGGTGCTTCTTTCAGCACAAAGGCAAAATTGAATTGTGTCTCAGCCAGTGCGCACTGCGGTTCCTGGCACGGGTTGTCCGTCACACACTACAGGTTTTGAATAAAAAATTACATTGCTCATAAACCCGAAGATTAAAGAAAAAGAATCAGTGGACATCTTTACGCATGTAACTGAAGTGGATGTGACAAAGATTTAATAAAAAGCGAAAAGGGCCTGTGCGTTATTAGTGCATAGTTTTGTCTTAGTTTGGTCTTTTACGTTTATTTTCTTTTCATTTGCTTTATTATTAGGCCTGCTTACTTACTTTAATCAGATGTATTTTTTTTCTATTTTCATTTTAGTTCCCTGTGTTCAAGAAAATATTTTAGTTTTGTAGTTTAAGAAGCTTTTGTAAAGAGTTTACAAAATGGTTTTGACACCAGTTGATGCTGTTTTTTTACCCTCATGTTCTTTTGAGTTTAGTATTTTTATGTTTAAAGTCCCAGAGATACCAGTGATGTGTATGTGTAAAATAATAACAGTATTCACAAAATTAACATCTAATTTTCCCTTCAAATTAATTTAATATGTATCTTTGATTGAATGAAAGCCTCTGGACACATTCATTTAAATTATTATATTATGTGTAACACTTTACAATAAGGTGCCATTTGTTAACATTAGTTAATATATTATGAATGAACAATACATTTCACTAATTTATTAATATTTGTTAATGTTAGTTAATAAAAATACAGTTGTTCGTTGTGTTAGTTCACAGTGCAACAAACACAACTTGTGATTGAATGCATTAGGAAATGCTGAAATTAATGTTAACTAAGATTAATAAATGCTGTATTGTTCATTCTTAGTTCATGTTAACTAATGTAGTTAACTAATGATAATTAATGAACATTATTATAAAGTGTTATGTGACCCTGGACCACAAGACCAGTCGTAAGTAGCACGGGTATATTTGTAGCAATAGCCAACAATACATTGTATGGCTCAAAATTATTAAATTTTCTTTTTATGCCAAAAATCATTGGGATATTAAATAAAGATCATGTTTCATGAAGATAATTTGCAAATTTCCTACAGCAAAAATATACCAAAACTTAATTTTTAATTAGGAATGCATTGCTAAGAACCTAATTTGGACAACTTCAAAGGTGATTTTCTCAATATTTTTTTTTTGCACCCTTAGATTCCATGTTTTCAAATAGTTGTATCTCAGACAAATATTGTCCTATGTTAACAAACCATATATCAATAGAAAGCTTATTTAGTTAGATGATGTATAAATCTCAATTTTAAAAAGTTTTGTGGTCCAGGGTCACATATTATATTATATTATATTATATTATATTGTATTATATTACACATGTTGTTGTAGTTTTATCCCTCCATTGTGTCACAAAATATGCAAAGACATTTCAGAAATGTGTATATTGTGGGAATAATTGGCTGGAGTAAAATGCTACAGTGAAATTTTGCATTTGAACATTGACTGCATTTTGCTTTTAATAAACAGATAAATAAGTGAACTCAGTATTTAGCTATTTCTCCATAGCCCCACTCAGATAAGTAAAGTTTAATAAGCTACAGGCTGTTAGAAAGAGGTGAAATAAGGTGGCACAGGCAAACAATGCAGGGTGCTGTTGTCCCGAGGGATCTTATTTCATAGTCTTTATTCAGAAAAGACTAAATGTCATTCCAAACTAGAATAAGAGTCAGTGTAGATGCCTTGTTTTATTTAACAAGAAGGAAAATTATGCTGTAAGGGATAGACATGCAGTTTTATTAATGAATCACTAGCAGATTGCATTTCAGGGTGAATAATGCATACTTTTTACACTATGTAAATGCAGTTCAGTGGGACAATTTACAAATGTATCCCTGGACCCTGGAGTCTTAAGGATCAATGTTTTGAAATTGATATTTATACATCATTTGAAAGCACTATGTATGTATGGCTTGTTAGGGCAATATTTGGTCAAAATACAACTATTTAAAAAAATCTGGAATCTGAGGGTGCAAAAAAATCAAAATATTGAGAAAATCGCCTTTAAAGTTGTCCAAATGAAATTCTTAGCAGTGCATATTACTAATTAATAATTACGTTTTGACATATTTGCGGTAGGAAATTTACAAAATATCTTCATTAAACATGATCTTTATTTAATATCCTATTATTATGGTCACAAATTTAAGCTCAGCAGGCCTACAGAAAAAAATTCCAGTGTAAAAAATGGACAAAAAGCTAGTGCAATTCGTTTGAATGAACGTATACAGTCCCTCACAGCCTTGTTTCATTCATTTTAAATTAAAAAATGGCATCTACACTGATTAAGGTAATGTGGTTCACTGGAGATTAAAGGCCATCTTAATTATAATTTACACATTCTTTGGTCAGCATATTCATTTTTTTTTTTTAAACTGACAAATCTTTAATACAATGAAGAAAGTTCCTTCTATTGCATCAGACTTTAAAAACTCTTGGATCTCATTTGAACTTTTATTGTAAAGAGTGTCTGGTTTTTGTTCCACAGCCTGGGATTTTTCTTTGCTCAAAGGCAAAATATTATGTGAGGATTATAAAGATTGCACTCCAAAACCTGTCCACGATTAGTTCTGTCAATCACGAAAAGCTCTTATCACTAACGCATGGTGATATCAACACCTGACCAGGCTTAAATTTCGATTAAATTTCCCTTTATGAGCAGAGAAGCCCATTTATTCTGATGGCAGTACCTGCATTTAATTTCCATATTTCTCTTCTCACTTTCGTCAGACGAGTTTATTGTCTGACACTGCACTTGCAAAGGCCAGTGTCAAAGACCTGCGCTGTAGGCAGCAGATTGACTGCAAATTAAGTAGTACAGGAGCCTGTTTAATTAGTTGTTAGTTAGGATGTACATGAAAGCTCAGTTATGACTCTTTATGAGCTTCAGTAGTTTTCTTCACACAGGACTCTGCTCTATTAAACTCTTGGATATAAGTAGGCTGTGCATCGTTCTTGTGTTATGGTTTTGAGGTGTAGGGTAATGACTTGGCCCATTATTATAGCATAAACAGGTCGACAGTGCTATGTGGGCCTCATTTGTATTGAGATTATTTGAGACATGAGTGTTTATTTCACTGTGACAAGCTTTAACAAAAGAGCACCTGCCATCATGGGCAGGAGCCCAGGCTCATTGACTGCGTCTGCAACTCTGCGCAGTGTCATGGTGCTGCAAACTGCCATTTTTATATAGTTGTTTTCCTGCTTGAGCTTTAAATTGAATGTTTAGCTTTGGATTTGAAGGCACACAGCATGCATTTTGACTATTATAGCTTAAACTGTGAATAAAGATGTACGAAACTGTATTAGTACTGGTTAGCCAGTATCTCCTTCAGTTACTCAGTATGGTTGCCTGGCAACATTGCCTTAAAAAGCCTTTTGCCATTGTCATGAGCCTCTTTCCAGATGTTCGCGTCACATAGTTTGTGGCCCGTGTCTCATGTGAGCCCTCCAAAAAGCCACGAACCTCAATTGCGTGAAAATCAAATCGAAACACAAGTCTAAAACATTTCCACGGTTTTAAAAAGCCATTATTCTGTACTGCCATTTGTTATACTTGGTTTCCTTATCTGTGTCAGACTCTTATGTGCTCTCATCTTTTTCCTCTCTCTTACTCTTTATTTTGTTTCAGTCCTTTTGAATTAGTTTCTATAGCATTATCTTTTGTGCATAGCCTCCAGTAGTATGCATAAATTACTGATACATTCAGCTTTTAGCTGATTTAAGAACATAATCAAGCTAATTGCAAAATTGCTGATTCATTAAATTACAAACAGTTGCATATGTCAATATTTATAAAGCCCCCAATAATAATGTTATGACATTACATTGCTGTGAAAGCCCATTTCTGCCACAGAATAAAAACAATGTAATAACTTTTTTCTTGCAATTGTGAGTTTACGTCTCACAGTTCTGACATTTTTTCTTGCATGATACAAACTGACTTTTTTCTCAGAATTGTGAGATATAAACTTGGAATTCTGATTTTTTTCTCAGAATTGCATCATAAAAACTTGGATTTCTGACTTTTTTTTAAAATCAGAATTACGTGATAAAAACTTGGAATTCTGACTTTTTTTCAGAATTACATGATACAAACTTGGAATTCTGACTTTTTTCTCACAATTGTGAGATACAAATTTGTAACTCTTGACTTTTTTTCTCAGAATTGCATAATAAACTTGGAATTTGCCTTTTTTTCAGAATTGCGTGATACAAACTTGGAATGCTGACTTTTTTCCTCAGAACTGTAAGATATAAATTTAGAAATTGTGACTTTTTTTCTCAGAATTGTAAGATATAAACTTGTAATTCTGACTTTTTTTTCTCAGAACTGTGAGATACAAACTTGTAATTCTGATTTTTTCTCAGAATTGTGAGATACAAACTTGTAATTCAGAATTTTTTTTCTCAGAATTGAGTAATAAACTTGGAATTCAGACTTTTTTTTCTCAGAATTATGTGATAAAAACTGGGAATTCTGACTTTATTGCTCAGAATTGTGAGATATAAACTTGGAATTATGACTTTTTTTCCACTCAGAATTGTGAGATACAAACTTGGAATTCTTACTTTTTTTCCCTTAGAATTGCATGATACAACTTGGAATTCTGACTTTTTTTTTCTAAGAATTGTGAGATATAAACTTACAATTGTGAGTAATAAAGTCAGAATGTGAGATATAAACTCATAAAACAATACTGAGAAAAAAAACCTCTCAGAACTGTACTTTATAACTCACAATTGCGAGTTTATATCACAATTCTGAGAAAAGAAGTCCGAATAGTGAGATACAGATGCAATTCTGCATTTGATCTCATTTGAATGTTCTGAGAAAAAAATCTGAATTGTGAGTTTATATCTCACAATTCTGACTTTATTTCTCGTAATTCCTAGTTTATATCCCCCAATTCTGACTTTATAGCTCCCAGTTCTTTATAACTCGAAACTGCAGATTATGTCACATAATTCTTAGGAAAAAAGTCAGAATTACCTGTTTATATCTAGCAATTCTGACTTTATTACTCGAAATTGCGAGTTTATATCTCTCAATTGTGACTTTATTTCTCATAATTCCTAGTTTATATCCCCCAATTCTGACGTTATAGCTCCCAATTCTTTATAACTCGAAATTGCAAGTTATATTATGCAATTCTGAGGAAAAAGGCAGAATTGCCTGTTTATATCTAGCAATTCAGACTTTATTACTTGCAATTACGAGTCAGAATTGCAAGTTTGTATAATAAATTTTTCTGAGAAAAAAAGTCAGATTTCTGAGATGTAAACTCACAATTGCAAGAAAAAAGTTTGAATTTTTTGATAAAATATAGCAATTACCTTTTTTTTATTTTTTATTCAGTGGCAGAAACAGTCTTCCATACATTACCGTAGGACAAAATATAAAAAAAATCCAGCAAAAATATCATTAAAATATAAATACACTTCAGATGAAAAAATGTTTTGGATAATAACTAGTTTTCCCAATTGGTATTTTTTCCTTTTTTAATATTTAAACCTCAATTTTTAATGCTTAAATACAATTTGCAAGTGTGATATGAAAAAAAATCAATGTTAATTCAGTACACATACACACACACACACACTGAAAGCGTTGTTATTGTATTAATCAATTTTGCTTGTTGTATCTCATTTTAAGAATGTTTAGATTTTTTTTAAATAATGATTTAGAAAATTGCTTTTGCGATGCAAAAAGAAATCACTAAGTTGCTTTAAAAGTCAATAAATAGTTTTATTTTAATTTTGTGAGTTGCCTGAGCAAATGTTTTCATGATGCTTATTTTTTGGCTGGTCGTACATAAATATAATGCTTCAAGTAGAACGTGAAGCTTTCCAGATGAATGAGTCTTTCACAGATGTCTTGGCAAAGTTTGTCTCGGCTATGGTTAGTTTGTTTATCATTCGTAACACAGGTGCTTGTGCTGTACGTTATTCAGTTACTCACAACTAAAGAGGAAAAACATTTTTTCGTGTATTAGATTCAACAAGGTCTATAAAGATCAGTGGCTAACAAGGCTTTGCTAACCAGCGAAACCTTGATTATTAACTGGTCTGAATACAAAATGTATAAACTGGAACAAAGCAGTTATCTAGAGCACTAACATTTGCAGAAATCTAAATTGGTGCTGATATACAGTACATTTACAGTCCCTTTGCGGCAGTTTCGCAGGAGTTTTTAGCTAAAAAAAAACTGTGTTGAGTAGGAAGTATTCAGCTCCCTCTTAACCAAAGACATCATCTGGATCTCCAGGGAGGCATAAAATGTGCATCTGGGTTTTACAGTACAAATGATTGTATTTCCAGACTAAGAATGTGTGTTTTTCCATGTAGCATAAAAAAGGATTCTGCAGTAAAGATCCATGCCACAAACTAGCAGATGAAATGTGTCAGAAACCTGAAGTCATCCCCTGTGGATTCTCCTGGATCTCAGTACACCTTTCAAACTTGTTTTTTTTTCGCTTGAAGCCAACATTAAACATATTCAGAGACACCGTGAAGCACATCATTGCTGGACCGCTGCTAACAAGATCATGAAAAACAGATTTGCAGACCCCATTGGGCCGCCTGGTCCGGTTACAGGGATTACAGCCTCTTTGTTGTGTGGAGAAGAGAGATAAATGAGAAGGTGACAAGTTTGTGGCACAGCTCAATCCCTTGATTCCCATCTGGCGAACTAAATACGCCGTTTTAGGGATGGCTCACCACAAACTAAGCTTTCTATTCTACGCTTTCATCATTTACTCACCCTAACACTGTTCCAGATGTTTATGCGTGCTATTTTTCTCCATGGAACACAAAGTATATTTATATATATATATATATATATATATATATATGCATATATATAGCTTTAATACAGGCGATTAATTTTTCCAGTTTAATGGTGTTAAAAATATTTGGCTGAGGTTGGCCACCCCACTCACAACTGCTGCTTCTGTGGAAAAGGTACTGGTGACAAGGCAGCTTCAGTAGAACAACAGTGAACTGTGGTCAGATGAGATGTTGTCAGACCATATGTCAGTAAAAACGAATTTACCTGTCCTGTCGGCCATTATACTGTGCACTTCAGTTGCACGCACAAAATGCGGCAGGGTGCACTGTAGCCTGTATCATTTCATCAAAGCCACGAAAAAGCGTAAAGGCTTAAGCTAACACTTCCAGTCTGGCAGTACGTGGGAAAGGAGACCAGAGGCCGTTTTCTTAAATGGATGTCAATGGAAGAGAGGCTTCACTATGCTGAATAAACAGCTTTTTAGAGGAAATCATTTAATGAATCGACAGCCTATCTGCTAATTTTCAACATGTTTTACACTAAACGATACTTTTGAATTGAACTATTTTTAGAGTTTTTTAGTGTCGCACAACTGAAATTCAATGACGTCGAGGCTGTAATGCGATTGGTTATTAAGAAACACGTGATCCAAGTTAGCCGTTACGCTTTCTACAATAGTAAGTAATACAGACCCTCTCATCTCCCTATAGTAAGAAAATCTCTGATTTTATTTTAAAGCACAAATGGAGTCAAATAGCCAGATAACCTAATAACCCAGCTGCTGTGATGTCTATTAATCAAAGAACAAAAGAAAAATGATGAAATCAATAAGCTTTATGTAGCTTTATGGATTCATCTATATTTAATTTAGCATTTAGTGTTTGATAACTTTATTTAATGTCTATATTTCCAACTTGCTGACTGGCACAGGTAAATAATGGGTTTATGTGAAGATTGTTTTAATTTCACTTGAATTAGAAATTGTTATTTTTAACATCTAATGTTTAATAAATTGATAGCTCGCAGTTATACTGTAATGTTGAATGGCTAAAGTCAATGGTTAAATAGGAAAAACAGAATTTCCTAGAGACATCAGGAATATTGGTATCAGTAATACTCTTTATTAATAGTCTTATTAGTCTTAATAATCTTTATTCATAAAAAATATTTAACAAATATTAAAAATATACTGTCTATTATTTCTACAAAGAGCTGTTTAAAGATTGAATGTGAAATATAGTATAATATATTATACTATATTATAATAGATTCTAGTATAATAGATTTTATAATTAATATAAGATTAGATTAGAAAAGAATATTTAAAAACGTTAATATTAGGTAAGATTTAATTGTGATTAATCACAACTGATTTCAGAAAAAATGTGCCATTAATTCCTTTTTTTAAAATTGATTGATGGAAGTAGTATATATATATACCAAAAAAAACCCCATAACAGTACTTTTTGAAGGCTTATGATGCATTTCTGTGAGAAGGGGGCTGAAATTTTAAGTCTTTACTAACTGTTTACCCTGCCAAAGCTCACACATAACAAAATCTTTGTGTTGTGTGGGTATTGCTCAATTTTTATATTCTTTCAGAAGCCTTGTGTTCTACAGAAGACAGAGAGTCATGTAGCCCCTGTTAATTAAGTAAACCATGCCAACAGCAGTTCTGCTGATGTTCAGAACAACCTGACAGAAAGTCTGCTTGCATTTCCATTTTCTCACTTGTGTGGAGACAGAATGCACATTTTCCAAGCCGAATGCTGATTTCTGATCCATCTCACACAGCTTTAACATTTAATTAATACCTACTCTAGTCCAATTTTTGATTAGTAGTCAAAGTCTGTTTCCTGACCAAATATCTAAAAAGGCACATCTGTGCTTTTTTTTAAGTTTGTCAATGTTGAGTCATTCATCACACCATGTGAAGCATGTGTACTTCAACTAACATGACCTTTTGTGTTTTCCCGTCTGGTTTATGTATTCGGTGTTAAATGATTTTAGTTAATTGGTGTTTACTCATGTATTCATTTTCAAATGTTTACAGAATGAACACTAAATACATTTTGAAATTGACGTCAATAGGACGTTCCACACCAGTGACAAACATTAAGCTCACAGCCAGGCGATGAAAACATTTTTATTGTAATTGGTCGGGAAGTTTTATGCTTTTCTTCTCTCTCTCGGTTAATTAATCTGGCATTTGGCCACTTCATCTTTTTAGTAAACAGTGTTTCCTAATGCGCGCTGCATGCTGCATGGATACCCATTAGCCAGCCAGTTGGTCGTCCTCTTCAGTATTCTTAATCTGGACATGGCTCTTTAATGAATTTGCAGCGATTATCCTAATTAGCATTGCCGTCTAAAAATGAGCTAATTTGTTTGCGTGAACAAGTTGCTTTGAGTGCTGATGTACCCTGATGGCCACACATGATATCAGTAATTGTGTGGAAATCTCAGAACACGGAAGGGCAAAACTAGAAGATACAGAAAAAAAAGGCAGTGGAAAACAACTTTATTTGGTGTTTTACTGCAGCATCATACATATATGACAGAAAAGTGCAAGCCTTTTTAGTTTTTGGGAGCCAAGTATAGATTGTTGGCGCAGAAAAAAAGAAAGTAATTTTTAGTCTACTAAAATTAGGAACACAAACATACAAAAGATAAGATGAAGTTTACATTGTGACTGGATGTAATGTCTCTCCTCCACTGTGTTTTGCGCTCAGAACTCGACAATTAGGACGGTCTGCTGACCAGGGTCAATGTGAGAGACTTATGGGTCAGTTGACTGACCTGTTCTTTGCCCTGTTGCAGAGACCTCCAGCTCTGCTCCTGGAGAGCTGCTGTCCTGCACATTTCAGCTCCAACTCCAGTCTAACACACCTAAACCAGCTCATCAAGGTGTTCAGGGTTGATAATTATAGGTAAGTGTGTTGGAGCCGGGTTGGAACTGACGTTTCCAGGACATTGGCTCTCCAGGAGCTACTCTATCGGGTCAGCACTTTAAGTTTTTTGATCATGTACATTCATTTTTATGCTGTGCACACTTAAATATTTGGTTTTCTGGGACATTTTAGTTGTGACTTGTGCTTGTCAACTTTTTGAACTTGTCAGCTACTGTTATCTAATTATCTAACTGGCTGACATAGATGAGGTTTTGTTGAAGTTGCAACAATGGTTCGCAATAGTCTTGTTAGAATCAGCAAGAAGGGGTTAAAAATGACAAATCAACAAGTAATGTTTTGCCTTGTATTTCATCATTTTTCAGCAGAAGTATTCATGAATGTATTGTTGTCTTGGAGTTTTCTGTATAATTGTAGTAATTTTCAGCTATTATTGCAAATTGCGATCACACTTTAATTTGGCGACCAATTATCACTATTAACTACGGCTTTTGCCTCTACACTCCCAATTTGCTGTTTATTAATAGTTAGTAAGGTAGTTGTTAAATTTAGGCACACTCTTAAACATAAAGGTGCTTCACGATGCCATAGAAGAACTTTTTTGGCTAAATGGTTCCATAAAGAAACTTTAACATCTGAAGAAGCTTTCTGTTTCACAAATGGTTCTTTGTGGCAAAGGAGGGTTCTTCAGATTATAAAAAAGGAAAGAAAGAGATAGTTCTTTGAAGAACCTTTGACTGGTTCTTTGTGAAACCAAAAACGGTTCTTTTATGGCATCGCTGTGAAGAAACTTTTAAAGCACCTACAGTTTTTTTTCGGTTTTTATGGTAACACTTTACAGTAAGGTTTCATTAGTTCACTACTTCAGTTAACATGAACTAAAAATGAACAGCACATCTACAGCATTTATTAATCTTTGTTAAATGAATTTCAACATATGCACTCTAAAAAGTGCTGGGTTAAAAAATAACCCAACCTTAACCCAGCTGCTGGGTAACTATGGGACAGAACACGCGTTCGGTTGTTTTGACCCAAGTGCTGGGTTTAACCATTTGACCCAGAATGCTGGGTTGTTTATTTCACCCAACCAGTGGGTCAGGTTAACTGTGTTGCTGGGTTAAACATAACCTAAACATTGGGTTATTTGTTGTCTTATTGCCTTGCTACCTTTATATTTACCAGTAATAATAAATAATCACAAAAGAATGTAAAATTATTATTGCTTTTCTGTAATACAGTTAGAAAATAAAAAAAATGCAAATGGGTGCAGCTGTCACACATTTTATCCAACCATTACAGACACATAAAACAACAACTTCAGTAGATCAGTTAATTTAAAACACAAAACTGTGTAAACTAGGCACTGTAGATTCCCATTCTTTGTCAACATTGTAGCAGCAGAACACTCAAAAATTAATTATTGCCACATGAAATTCGTTCCAAACATTGTGCTATTAAAACTAAGCCAAACAAAGTGTCCACCAGACAATACATATGACAATTTAAAACATGTTACAAGTGGCCAGAAAAAACTGTTTGCCTTAAAAAATTCACACATGAAGACTTGTCCATCAATATAATATACTGCAAGCCGGAGACATTCCCTGGCAACGAGTCCGCTTCAGTGGCATGGCCCGAAAAAAATGGTGAAGGTCTGAGATGTCGTTGTCTCGTCCCCAAGACACAAATCCACCATGCTGGTCCCCACCTGTTAATTATACGACGCTTAGTCTTGAAGACACTTAGGCCTGAAAAAATGCTAATTTCAGAAGAAAATTTCAAACGGCACATTTTTAGTCTTTTACATCTGAACACTTCATACAGTGGTGGCCAAAATGATTGGAGCACTAGTATTTTCACCAGCTAAAAAATGGTTTTAAGTCAGTGATTTCTATTTTTTGCTGTAGTGTGTCAGTGGGAAAAAACTTCAGTTTGCATTTCCAAAAATTATATATATATATATATAGAAAAAGTAAAACAAAACGTACAGGTTGTATGTCAATGAATAGCTTCCAGAATTCTGTGGTTGTGGTTCTGTGGACCCTTCCTCCAGAATGGGCAGGACTTTGAAAGCACTCTCCCCTATAGCATCTAAACCATAACAATAATACAGTGCAAACTGTGAAACTTATCTCATAATCAAAACAACACATTGAAATTTCTTCATTCCTTTAAATAATGAAATTATAATTAAAAAAAAAAAAATTATAATAGTATTAATGCAAATGAATCCCCACCCCCATTCAACTACTGCAGGTTAAGTTTAGGTATGGGGTGGGATTCAGGGATGTAGAATATGCTCATGCAGAATAAGGCATCAGTATGTGCTTTATAAGTACTAATTAACAGCCAATACACAAACTAATAAGCAACTAGTTAAGTCTTACTGTACCATTGTATTTACCAGTTGATGTGTCAAATCAGTAGCGTAGCCAGAAAAGAGACTCTGGGTGTGCATCAGAAAAACAGCGTGTGCCACATTTATCGTCAGATTGATGTGCAAAAGATCCGACTGGTATTACTAACATTACAGATCACATATTAAAATGACCAGAGATGCGGTTGTAGCCTATTTTTCTTGTGTGGCACGCGTCCCTACATCTCCCCCCTCACTGACAGAATTTCATGTAAAATGTTCACGCCAATAGCGTAGCCCGAAAAAGACTCTTGGTGTGCATCAGAAAAATAGGGTGTGCCACATTTATCGTCAGATTGATGTGCAAAAACATCCGACTGGTATTACTAACATTACAGATTACATATTAAAATGCCCAGAGATGCGGTTGTAGCCTATTTTTCTTGCGCAGCACACGTCCCTACATCTCCCCCCCTTACTCACAGAATTTCATGTGAAATGGTCAAATACAGCTGAATTTTGTTTATATAGATTGACATATTATAAGAAATACCTTACCTGAAGTCATGTCACCCAGCTCTTAATGCACCTTTCCATCTTGCTGGGCATAAGCAACAACTTGGTCTGCAATTGTAGCCCAGTCTTCAAAAAGTCTGCCTCTGGATGTAGCTTCCTGAAGTCTTGTGAAATCTGATAAAATTTGAAAAAAAAAACAAAAAACAAAAAAAACAAACAACAACAACAACAAAAAAAAAAACAAGTTAAAGTTAAGTTAAAGCTTTTAAATGTTAAATTGATTGTTTGATTTTATTGCCATGCCAGTAACTATATAATATAATATTGGTTATTTTAATGAAAAGATCATGGGTATTGAATGTTATTGAATGATATAACTTCCCTTCAAAGGTTTTAACCAAGGTATCAAGCTGCCTTTCCTTCAACTTCTCTATTTCAAAGCTGTCCATCTGCACCAGCAAGAATCTCACATATCTAGAATGAAATTTCAGATTTAGAAAATTAGAATTTCACAAAACTGTTTTTACAATGACTTATTTTATATAGAAAGCAGGTTAATGCGTTTAGCTGCAGCGCAGTCATTTAAACACAGATCAGGGGCCAGTTGCATAAACTTAGCCTCTATGTTAAGACAGTGTCTTAAGAACTAGTTTGACCAACTAGCGGTTAGCCAAAGGGTAATCAGTCTTATTTTTTGCATTCAGCTTAGACTAATCTACATTTTTATGTAACTGAATTTAAATAATGATGACCAGTTTTAAAGAAAAAATTAGCTGACTTACTTTTAAGACTAGTCTTAACCTTTTATGCAACTGGCCCCAGTTCTATTATGCTGATATCGCGAGAAAGATTCTCAAGCATTTTAATATCGCGAGATCTCGTAAACGTTAAAAAAACAACAACGTTTTGCGCAGTAGTGCCAAATTAAAACAGTTTGATTGAATTGTTGTAAAACTTTGGCGATCTTCAGAGTTAGAACACAAATACTGTATGCACTGGAGCGTTTGTCAAACACGTGATGACACGATTCTATATTATATGGTACTTGAAGGCAACCCAAGCTAGCATCTCACCACTGAACTGCATTTATTAGTCTCCAATCTGAAGGGCAGAACCTACACTGTTAAAAAAAAAAAAAATCAGACGGCATACCCATTTAATTTTTATACTGGTCTCCTAGTTTGTAATGTAACACAAGCATTCACTAAAATAGAGGAAGAGTAAAAGGACCTCATAAACAGTGGTGTCGTGGTGCCTGGAGACGTGGGTATACGCCCCAAATGCAAATAACGTTACATGCTGAAAAGAATAACTTACTGACGTCTGGACGTGATTCTCCGCAGTTTCTGATTAAATCGGTCGGGTTTTCTCTGTCAGAGCCTCCCCTGACAGGCCCTCGCGTATGAACAGGGAGCATCTGGGTGGAGGAGTGGACGGAGCGGGCGCGGGCGCATTTAGGCGCAATCATCAAATATATTTTAAAGGAAGCCCACGCCACGGTTCTGATGGCATCACTGTCCTTACCGGGTGTTTTTAGGGAATATTTGCATTTACTCACATGCGATTGAATTAGCTATGGTGGACTGTCACGATTTTGGCTAATAAAGGACACTACTCGATGCGCAACAGAGGGGATTTAGAAGTGGGTACACGCAAAGCCAACTGATAAAGAAGTGGACATAAGCCGTATACCTGCGTATACCCTGCACTACACCGTAAACCACTAGAGTCAAATGCACAACATAAAAATGACGGATCTATCGTTGGATTCGCCACGTCGCAGACATTGACTTGAAAAAATATGCCCTTAAAAGATCAATTTTAGTATGAAATGACATAATTCTGACAAAACATTACAAAGCCATACAGTATTCAGACAGTAACTGAATTTACCCCGTATTTCTAACCTATGCCTGTTCTCAAGAAGCGTTAAAAAAGGACAGTGCTGATAAAAAAAGGATGTGTACTGTATATAAATAAAACTTTGCACGTGCACACACACAACTTTTTTATTTAATGATAAAGCGATTGTTGAGGCAAAAAAGTATCCTCACTCTAGGCTGCTACTTAACGTTCGTTAATCATTCACAGAATAAATGCTAACCCCGCACAGCAACATATCAAATATTGCATTAAACAGTGAAATTACTGTGCTTTAAACCACAACTTATTAAAAAATAAAGGTAAATAATCATATAATCATATTAACGTACCGTATAATCCTGCTTGCTGCGAATTGTGTGACCGCCTGACGAGGATACGAGTGAACAATCCAGAAAGTTCGATGAAGTGGAAAAATAAACAAACTGGTTGGGTTAAAATAACCCAACCCGCGTGTTCAGTGGTGAAAGAACCACTAGAGTCCATTTGACCCAGCATGATCAACCCAACTGTGTGTTTACAGTACCTCAAACAACCCAGAATTTTGACCCAGCACAATTAACCCAGCAATGTGTTTACAAAAATAACCCAGCACTTTTTAGAGTGTACTAAATGCATTATTAAAATCAAAAGTTGTGTTTGTTAACATTAGTTAATGCACTGTGAACTAACGTGAACTAACAATGAACAACTGTATTTTCATTGACTAATGTTAACAAAGATTAATAAATATTAATAATTGTAAGGGTACACAAATATGATGGTTCAGTACGTACCTCGGTTTTAACATCACGGTTCAGTATGATTTCGGTACAGCAGGGGGAAAAACTAAACTTTTTTTTTTTTTTTTTTTTTTAAATAGTGGTTTACTGAACAAGTTGCTTTTTCTTTAAATACGTTCAAATACATTTTCTTAGTGATAGGAATCTACTTAAGCTTATGCTTTAAACTATAGGGAGCCCTTTTACATTATAAGGTTACAATTAACAACTCAAACTTAGATTTAATTACTATTTATTTTTAAATACAATAATCAACACTTAACTTTAAAAAATGAATACAAACATGTAAATTGCGCATAATGCAGTTTTTAAATTAAATTAAAAATTATAAAAATTCTATTTGTTAAAATATATTCAATTACACAGTGGCTGTCATAACATGTTTCATAACAGATTAATTTAAACATACATACAAATAATTAAGACTAACAGGTAAAGTGCAATATGTACTATATAATAAGTATTTAGTGTAATATTTCGCGAAATGCTGTTCTCTTCATTTATCTAATAAACGAACAAGCTGTGGACACTGATGACTTGCCTGAGGTAAATGAAATGCTACGTGGCGTTTTATTTCCATGCTGTTTTGTTGACGTCTCTCCGTGGTTGAAACACAGATTGAGCAATTACATGGCGTGAGATGTTGATTCATTTTCATTTGCGTTAATACTTGTAGTATGGATGAAGGGATGATCGCGTTCACTTGCGATCCACGCTGCCATTTGAACGTACAAATATGTGTATCGCTACATACCTAGTTAACTAATTAACTAATGTTAACTAATGAAACTATTGTGAAGTGTTACCAGTTTTATTAATCTAAAAGCATAAGCATCAATAAGTTGACATTTGGGCCCTATGAAATATGTTTTATTTTTTCCTCATGTTCTGTTTTATTGTTACCAAATTCTGTTTAAGTGTGTCTAATTATTTGAATGCATAAAAACAACTTAATTTATGACCATTTATTTTTACAATAGCCCTATGAAATGTTTATTTTTTCCCCCTGAAATTCTGTGTTGTGTATTTACATTTTCTGGATATCAAATGAAGACGTAAAACATTACTTTTTCTTTTAATCAAATGAAAATTCAACTTTAGTTGTGTGATTGTGTGATTATTCCTTGATGAAATAAAGTTTTATTAATTTTAGTAGTAGCACTAGTAGTAGTAGTAGTAATACGTACATTCTCCTGTACAATAGTAATATATATCTGACACAATTTCTTCAAGTTAAACTAAACTTTTATTTTGATGGGTTGTCTTGAGGACCTTTAAGTTTCTGTGTGTATATGATGTAACGACAGTTTTACTCAAATTAAATGCTCAAATGCTCATGAAGTTCTCTCAGAGGAGCTCTGGAGGTGTTGTTCATGTATTTATGCCCTCATTTAGTGAAGTGGCATACGCTGAAATCACCATATGTGTGTAGTAAACGAAAACATACATCTGCACCATTCATTCACACAGAGGCAAGCAGAACATGCAGGATTCATATTTAGTCTTTTTGTGGCTTAATATTTACAAATACTATTCCATATCACAATTTGATTGAAGTGTACTGTCCTACCTTTTTTCATTTAAAATTCAACAAATTATATATCATTTACAGTGAATTTAGTCTTTATGACTGGATTCCACGATTCTGTCTGTGCAATGTGTGTGTATATATATATATATACATATACACTACCGTTCAAAAGTTTGGGGTCAGTAAGACTTGTAATAGTCTTTAAAGAAGTCTCTTATGCTCATCAAGGCTGCATTTATTTGATTAAAAATATAGAAAAAAAAAGTAATATTGCAAAACGTTTTTACAATATAAAATAATGTTTTTTATTTTAACATACTTTAAAATAGAATTTATTCCTGTGATGAAAAGCTGAATTTTTATCAGCTGTTACTCCAGTCTTAAGTGTCACATGATCCTTCAGAAATCATTCTAATATGCAGATTTATTATTAGAATGATCAATGTTGGATAATATCAACAGTTGTGCTGCCAAATATTTTTTGAACCTGTGATTTTTTTTTTTCAGGATTCTTTCATGAATAACAAGTTTAAAAAGTACAGTGTTTATTCAAAATATAAATATTTTATAACAATGTAAATTATTTATTATTAACTTTTAATAAACTTTTAATTATTAACTTAATACATCCTTGGTGAATAAAAGTATTAATTTCTTAAAAAAAAAAAAAAAAAAAAAAAAAGAAGCAATAAAAATGTACTGACCCCAAACTTTTGAACGGTAGTGTATATGTATATGCTTTATAAGTACTAATAAGCAGCCAGTATACTAGTTATATGCATATGCTATATGAAACTGGTTACTAGTGATAACTGGTCCCTAAAGGATTCATTTGGCTCAGCTGGTCATGTTGGCTAGGCAAGTGAAAATCGGAGCTCATCAGGCTGGCAGACAAAAATGGTACTTTTGAGCCAGTCCTAAAAATGTTGTTCCATACGGACTTGTTTTTCATTACCAGCACTCTGGTACCTGTGGCATGATCCTCCTGTTCCTGACTTTAGGTTGCGTAATGATGGCTTTAAGGTGTTTATGTGCTTGAAACTTATTTCTGATATTACCTCATGTGCGAAAGCCTATGCTCTAAGCATTTTAGACAGATTTCAGTAGAATTTTTTAAAATAATTATTTAAATAATCAAAGTGCATGCAAATAAGAGTGAATATAGCTGCATTTATATAAATTGAAAATACAGTCGCTTACCCAGATGGTATGGACCACATATTTTTGTTATATATTGTTTAGAACCTAGTTTATTCCACACTACCAACTATAACTAGCACTGGTTGTTGTATAAACCAGTAATCCCCAACATATTTGTTCTCAGCTGCATATACTCGCAGAGAACGTCATTCACTCGCTCCCAATGTGACATATGGACAATGTGACAAATAGCCCTTAGACAGAACAGCGTATTTCTTGTATATAACACTGTCAGAAACAAGGCCATGTTTCATTGTGATAAAGCTAGCGCGTTGGGAGAGCCACCCTCCCTCGCAATATATCACGCATCTACTTTGTGATGAGTGTTAGTGAGAGCCAATAAGAACAAAAATACAAACGAGAGAATTTATTATGCAAAAATGAAGCTGTAGCAAAGTTATTTTTTATTGTGAAAGAGCCTTTGTGCGGAACGTTTCACTTGTATACTCTGACCTCCCTTTGTCTTGTCAGTTGGAAAGAGGAATAATTGCCTGCCGTAGGGAGCCCTGTCTTCACAGACGTCATATTTTCCCAATTACAAAATATAGCATTGTTGTCACACGCTGTGTGAGCGCTTTTCGTTTCATTGTATTTACTGCATTAACTATTTAGAGCCGTAAACGTCCTTGGCTGGGGCTATAAAATAAATATGCTTATCAACTTTCAAAAGGCTGGAGAATACACTTCCCATATCTTTTATTCAAATCAAAGGTCAAACTCAATCAAACTATGCTGTTTTTCGGTGCACATTCATCCACTGGCTTCTCCACTGCTGGAGGCCTTCCAGTCATCTACTTTGCCCTGTCGGAAGCACAAAGTACTGTGGTGATTTAAAGAGCTTTTCGCCAATATCCTTTTTGTACTTGAAGATATAACTTTTCCTTCTCTTCCTGTTTCTCATTGCGGCCAGTAGCATTCATGATGGCTAGCAGGACGGTGACAGAAGGTTGCCCTCTGGGTCAGTTCCCCTGTGGAAACATGAGTGTGTGTTTGCCCCAGGTCCTTCAGTGTAACGGCCACAGGGACTGCAAGAACGGAGCGGACGAGGAACACTGCGGTAAGACCATGTTTGTCTGTCTTTTTCACTTTGCCGATAGCTGCATGAAATTTAAAGGATTAGTTCACTTCCAGAATTAAAAATGTCTTGATAATTTACTAACCCCTATGTCAGCAAAGATGTTCATGTCTTTCTTCAGTTGAAAATAAATTTTCAAAAAGGTTTTTGAGGAAACATTCCATTTTTCTCCATTTAGGATCATTTGGACCTTCAACCCGTTGGCCACCACTGAAATCCACTATATTGAGAATGTTTTAAAAACCTTTCTTTTTGACTGAGAAAGAAAAACATGAACATCTTGGATGACGTGGGGATGAATAAATTGCAAGGATATTTTTATTCTGAAAGTGAACTAATCCTTTAATAGATGCACTTAAAGTTGATTTTCAATTCTAAAGGATTTCAGTCACTTAAAATTAAGATTCGGACTTACAATTGAGACTAAATTTTATGTCGGTGATGATTATGATTTCACTTTAAGAGCAAAGGCCATTTATGTCTTCAAAGTAACATCTTTATATAGTTACGGTGACTTTCTCAACAAAGGCTTGCTTTCAATTTCTGCAGGGGACAACAGCGGATGGGCGGATATCTTTGATCGAAACTTTAAGAAGGCAGAGCCACAGGACCTTCCTAATGACTGCTGTATGTGTCCCAGTCTTAATCTGATTTCCTTTGGAAAAGATAATAGCTAGATTAGCATAAGTGATGTTATCTTGGGGCTCATCCTAAAAAAAAAAAAAACTTCTTTGTGAGACTCAGACTTAGATTTTTTTTTTTTTGTTTTTTTTTTTTGCTTCTCTTGATGAATTTATATCAATAGGCTTCAATAGTCTACTAGACGCTTTTGAAGTTAAATGTCCTATAGGCTGCATTTTACTGTAATGCATCATAAATCTGCATGAGTTTTATGATCTTGTAGAAGCACTTGGTTGGAAATTTATTGGCCTTGCAATTTTTGTAGTTACAGGGAACGTAGTAACAACCTAGAAAAATCAGGGGAACTTGTAAACTTTTATGTATGTGGATTATGAATAGTAAATAGGTGATGCTTGCACAGTAATAATCATATAAACTGATTTGTTAAAAGGCAAAGCAGACATGAACCGTAGTACAATTATGGCTTCTGGGTTTTCCGACAGCGCAGGTTAGCAGATGTTTGGTCTTAAAGTTATTCTTGTTTTCCCCCCTGAAATTATGATTTTTGAAGAAAAATAAAATTAAACGTAGTCTTAAATATTAAATTGTTATTTTTTATTACAGTTAGTGTCACATACTGTGTAACTAGATCATATTTATGGCACTTGCATGCATTTCTGACCTGGCCTTTATGTAAAAAAAAGTTTGGTTTATTTAGAGCCAGGGGTGAAAACTTTTGAACAGATCATCTTGCATAAAGATATTTGCATATAGTCCAAGAAAATAATAGTTGAATTTATAAAAATGACCTATTTCAAAAGTTTACATACACTCGATTCTTAATACTGTGTTGTTACCTGAAAGATCCACAGCTGTGTTTTTTGTTTGTTTGTTTGTTTGTTTGTTTTTTTGATGTGTACATTTTTTAAATTTTGCGTAAATGTCATATTTTTTTCATTTAATACTCCCCTTCAGAAGCTAAGGAAGATATGTATATGTTTCCCAGAAGACAAAATAAGTTAAATTTACCATGATCTTCAAATTCCAAAAGTTTTCACCCCCCGGCTCTTAATCCGTCGTTTTTCCTTCTGAAGCATCAGTGAGCGTTTTAACCTTCTATAATAAGTTCATATGAGTTATATATAAAAGTTTCATATGAGTCCCTCAGTTGTCCTCAGTTTGAAAAGACAGACCTCAAATCATTTAGTCATTACTGAAAAAAAAGTGTTCAAACACACAAAATGCTGAAAAAACAAATAATTTGTGGGACCTGAAGGATTTTTCTAAAGAACAGCAGGCAGTAAATTCAACTATTATTTTCTCTTGTGGACCATATGTCTTTTATGTGAAATATCTTATTCAGGTCAGTGCTAAATAAAAAATAAAATGCTTTTTGTATGATCCCTCTTATTTTGGTAAAATAATGAACATTTTGCAAATTATGCAATATGTATATAAACTTTTAACTTCAACTGGATAATAATAGAAATGCTACACTGACATTATAATTGTCTTCTGAATAGTAGGCAAACCAAAGAAACAACGATAATGCAATAAATCTTTTTTTTGTTTTTTCAGCTTTATGTACTAGATGTAATAGTAATGTATTACTATAATAATTGAATTAGTGTGTGTGTTTGTTTATGTTGATCTCGTGCAGTTCTGCTGCAGTACCCGGAGAGTTGTGATTGCATCAAGATGGAGGTGGAATGTGTGGACGTGAACCTGCATGTCGTACCCGTCCTCTCCCCCAATGTGACTTGGTTGTAAGTACATCAAGCTGGGATCCATCTGCAGAGCTTTACTCCTCTGCTCCCACGAGAGGTTATTAATCTGTAGCTGGAGAAGAGGAGTACAAATTTGACATCACTGAGACGTAGAGCTTCATCACTGAGCCATAAAGCTTAACGAGATAAAGAGCTTCTTTGCACCCAACAATTACAAAATAAAAGAAAAATGATGTGCGCTTCTTGAAAGGTGGGGTTGTATTTTGTTTGTTGGTTTTGGTGATGTTTAGATTGTTCTGTGCTTATGTTAGTTTTGATTTGTTGTGATTTGAGCTTGAAGCTCTTGAGATATACGGGGCGGAAGAGATATTTAAAGATAATTTATGATTTTTGGGATAAGGATTCTGGAGATGATCTTTTGGATTCTGGAGATGTTTTTGGAAAATAAAGGAAAGTTAGATAATTCGTATCTGTGGTTGCTAAAGTGGTATCCAAGAAAACCACATTATTTCATCCTTGTGGAATGAAAAGACTCCATAAAGAGATTATTCATTTGAAAAATTACAATTCTGTTCAACATTACTCTCGAATGACCCTCATATTCTTCAAAATCTATGCCATTTTTCTTTTTCATCTGGAACACCAAAGGAGATATTTGAAATGCCCAGGTTTTTCATTCTTTTCTATACAGCCAAAGTACTGTAGGTTCAAACAAGCTCAAAAAATAAATGTAGTTCATGAATCTGAGAATTTGAAAGGACGTAGACAAGAGGAGGATTTTCAGTAACTAATGACTTACATAATGGTCTGTCCTCACACAAAGATATCATATGGCTTTAGCTAACAGAATGGAATATAAAAAGAATTGTTTCGAACAATATTATTAGTCAAGCAAAAAATGAAAGGATTTTCTTTTTTCAGATGAACGGTGTGTAATGCTGTGTTGTTTGTAATTTGATGCTTTAAAATTCAACAGGTCTCTGAAGAACAATAGGATTAGGAATTTGGATGATTACATCTTCTCCAAATACACACAACTCCAGAGACTGTGAGTATCAGTTAATTAAGTGTAAAAGTGCCCCGTAATAATGAAATAATGAAAATCAGCAAATGGACGAAAGAGATCAGTACAAAATACTGAAATGCTTCAGTGTTTACTGGTATCTGTAGAAAGAATGGAAAAGAAAAGAAACACAAGCATTCCTATTGAATTAACATCATCTATACTATAAATTTAAGACTGTTGGGCCATTGTATTTGCTTAAAGTCTTCAGCCAATGTCTTCTGAGTCATTCGTCGGTTTTCCACTTGCTGCGTGTCGCCAGTTCCTTCTGACGCCGAAATTTATGAAGGCTGTGAAATTTCCAGTATCTGATGAACCCAAAATATCTCAGCTCTGAGAACTTTAGGTCACGCCTCAAACCCTGGTTCTCTGAGGGAGATGAGTGCAATATTTCACCCATCTGCTGGCCACCTTGCAACCCCTTATAATACTGTAAGTTTTCTGTAAGGCCATTGGTGAGTGCAGCCTTCTGTCTACATAATCTACTTCATTCATAATCCAGTCGGTTCTGATTTAAGCAGATGAACAATAAATTTATTCTGGCAAAGTTTATGATCTCTAAATAGAAGTTTTATTTTCTTGCACAGTTCTGCTTCTGAGGCTACGTCTGCATTAATCCGGATACATTTGAAAACGCAGTTTTCGTTTTAAAACGCTGTCCGTCCACACTAGTGTTTTCAAGCGTTTTTCAAAAGTTTCTCATCCACACTGAAATATGACGAAATATGCATCATCGTTTTCAAAAGCCTCCATTTTCACGGTCCACACTGCAACGCGTTTTCAAAATGAATCCACTTTGGAGAGCATTTACAAAAAGCTCATTTTTCCTTGAGCAAAAATGCCGTCTCAGTGTGGACAGAAGGCCAAAACGGAGAGAAAAAGATGCGTTTTCAAACGAAAACGTATTAGTGTGGACATGGCCTGAGGTAAATATGAAGGATGCTTAGATATTTTGTAGTCGAAAGGAAGACTTTTAAAAAGCGAGAGATTTCATAATAAAAACTCTGAGACAAACCAAATGAGAAGAACTTAGAAAAGGACAAAAACTTTCAAATGAAATTCCACGAGTCAGAGGTTGAATACCTTCATTATGCTTCCTGTTTAAATTTTAACTGATTCATGGGCAGCCATATCTTTACTTGTAAAGGCACTAACTATGTTTGCATAATTGATTTTCATGCATACTTTATTTTCTAATGAATGTCAGTGGTGAATTAATCCTGCTGCATGCATTGGCTGTAGTGAACGTGCACTGTTTATTTAATCTTGTATTTGAGGTCTTTGATTTACCTTCTAGTACATTAAGTGAATTCAAAGCACTGTTTGAGATGTTTTCACTGCATTTTTGCCTGATTTGAATGATTAGATGATGAAGAGATGTTTGTGTGTGCCGTAATTGTGGGTTAGGTGTGTGATTCATTGTGCTCAATCAGAAATAAAGAGATGAGGCACCGCTGGCTAGACAACACCCAGAACTGATTTTTATATCCACCCTCTCTAATAGTCCAAGTGGGCCTGCATAGGGTGTCAACAGAATAGCGCTTCGTGGATTGGCACGCAGATCTGTGTCCCAGAGATCTGAGATATTAAGTGAGCGAAAATGAATTGAGTGAGAATTGAGCACTGTCTCAAAAAAGGAAATAAATACTTTTGATCTTTGTCAGAAAGAAGGACACAGTTAATTTTGGCTCTGTCTATCAGTTCTCCAAACGCACATTCAGTACTAGGTACAACTCATACTTGATACCCTGTCATAAAGCTTAGTTTATTTTACACATCATATTTTTTGAACGATGATGAGAAAAACGTGCAGCGACATGTGCTGATGAGGATAAAATACTCCTAAAGACAAAGACCAATACATTTTTTAAAAGACTATAAAAGGGACAGTAAAGGGATGTTGGGACATCTGTGGAATGTGGAGCCAGTGGAAGTGACAGATGTCCTCAGTCTTTAGCTTTTTGCAGTAGTTTAGGCCTGTTGATCTGATTTTCTGGCTTTTCATTTTTTTTTAGTTTTTCATTTTTCCAGTATAAATTAATAGGGATATATAAATCCCAGTTACCTGTAGTATTAATATCTCTTTTAGGGTTTTATGACTTGATCACTCTAACATAATGTTGAAGTTGTCAGAAATGTGCAAGTTCAAATTCTGTGCAAAGAGATCTTGACAGAATTTTGTTTTCACTTTTTGTCTGTTATTTTTATAATAAGCAGTTGAAATAGCTCATCCAAAAATTGAAAATTTGCTGAGAATATACTCACCCTCAGGCCGTTCAAGGTGTAATTATAGTAGCACTACCAGGCAAAAGTGTTTGAGCGGTAAGATTTTACTGTTTTCCAAAGAATTCTCTTCTGCTCACCAAGCCTTTGATCCAGAATACAGCAAAAGCAGTAATATTCTGAAATATTTTTACTATTTAAAATAACGGCTTTCTATTTGAATATATTTTAAAATGTAATTTATTCCTGTGATCAAAGCTATATTTTCAGCATCATTACTCCAGTCTTCAGTGTCACATGATCCTTCAGAAATCATTCTAATATGCTGATTATTATTATGAATATTTCAAACAGCTGAGTACATTTTTTTCAGGATTCTTTGATGAATAGAAAGATCCAGAGATCAGTAACATTATTCACTATACCGGCTTGGTGTAAGTATATATTTTTTTAAATAGAAATGATAGAAATTAATACTTAACAAGTATTATATTTAACAAGGATGCTTTAAATTGAACAAAAGTTAACTTTCTATTCATCAAAGAAACCTGAAAAATTCTACTCAGCTGTTTTCAGCATAATAATAATAAGGAATGTTTTTTGAGTAGCAAATCTGAACATTAGAATGATTTCTGAAGGATCATGTGACTGGAGTAATGGTGCTAAAAAATTGTCTTTGAAATCACAGGAATAAATTACATTTTAAAATATATTCAGATAGGAAACAGTTATTTTAAATAGTAAAACTATTTCAAAATTTTACTGTTTTTGCTGCACTTTGGATTAAATAAAATTCAGGCTTGGTGAGCAGAAAAGACAAAAATCTTACAGTTCAAAAACTTTTGACTGGTAGTGTAGTTTCTTCATCAGAACAAATTTGGTGAAATTTTGATTATTTCACTTGCAGCAAATAAGTGAAAACACCACAATAATGCAGAAGTAAAGTAATCGAAATGATTCCAGTCTACCAATTAATGTCTTGTGAAGTGAAAATCTGCATGTTTGTAGTAAACAAATTCATCATTACAGCACTTTTAACTTTAGATTGTTGTTTCTGCCTAACAATATTTCTTTCTCCAGTGAAAAAGTCGTCTTGTCTGAACCAGGAGAGAAATCTGTTTCCAAACAAAATAGTCCAAAATGTGTAAAGTTAATACATCTTAATAATGCATGTGTTTCTTACAAACTTACAAAATGGACTAGATTCTAGTAATGTTTTGAGCTCAGTTGTTTTAGATTCTTGTTCTGACGTCATCCATTGCTGAGCAAGTGATGATATGATTTCTCTAAATCTGTTCCAATGAAGAAACAAACTCATTTACATCTTGGATGGCCTGAGGGGTGAAATATCATCTGCAAACACACAAAGACCCTTTTACTTTCCTCTAACTTCCTCTACACTAACTTTTTACAAACTGATGAATTTTTAGTGGATGTATGAAGTCATTTTTAGGTTCTCACAGCTGTCCCCAGGTGTAGTCCATAACATTCCACTAACCTTTGAAAACTCTAAAGTGTCCAAATAATTTAGTTTTAATATCATGATCACAGTTCTTCCTAGCATGCCTGTGAATGCTTCAGTGCCATCGCTAAATTCCCTTTCGCCTCGTTGGGAGCGAGCGGTGATGGCTGATAATGTTTGCAGGTAAGAGCTTCAGAGCTCTGCTTTTCTCACTGGGTCACTGTGTCCCTCTCAGGCTGGAGGAACTTCTGAATTGAGAGCATGCTTTTCATCTCATTTTACTTGAATTGCACATTCATTTTTAAGCTCTTCTGCACTCAAGAAAAAAGTGTCAGATGAAATGATCATCCTTCTTCCAAATTAAAGTAATAAGCTTTGGAAGAGAGGCCATTTACTGACTTCTATTCAGAATCTTGGAGGATTTACTGCCCGTTTGAACCTATTCATACGCATTTAATGTACAATACATTCTGTTTAAAATAAAATGGCAGTTCAGTCCTGAACAAATCAGTGCAGTCAAGACTGGCACAAGTTCAGTCGAATTCCTCCAGATGTCATGAGGATTTAATGGCAACGTTTGGCGTCACTGCATTTTGAGAGTTTTTTTTTTAATGGTGATGATTTATTTTACAAAATTTTTGCCTTTACTGGAACAGGACAGTATAGAGAAGTCAAAGCACGTCTTTATGGTACAAGTGAATCTCTGGCAGCAACTGGAATGGTGTTAAATTTCAAGATTATGTATTTAATAATTTACTGACTAGCAATGCATGCCAAAGTCTTTGTTGTGAACTGTACTCTAATTCTATGAATACAAAACCATGGAGTTGGTTTGCCTTATTAGGCGTTGTTCTTCCTCTTATTCCACTCGAGTCTGTGGCACCCCATAGAACCGCTTGCGGGAAAGTTATGAAATTTGGAATATTTAGAATAACGTTTGAATTAATTAGATGAAGAGCAGGCAAAAATGGATGTGAGAATATATCTCTGCAATGGTTTGGCGTATCGAGGTCAAACTTGGTGTGTGTTATAACAGCCATGACCTGAGGCTACCTGCACAGTTTTGGAGCAGCGCCACCTAGTGGTGGAGATATGAAAAATGGCTATTTTTGCTTATAACTTCATGGTTTGGCCAAAAATCACAAAACTGGTCTCTTTAGATTTGGTGCAGCATGGCGAGTCGAACCATACCTAATTGTGCCATATCAGGCATTTTGGGCGTCAACCATTCTCAATTTTGTCGTAAAATGATATATTTTACGAACACATCTGCGTATCATTACGAAACTCGGTACGTTTGTTCGGCACCATGCTTTGACAGTACCCGGGGGCAGTGTCACCTTGTGGCCAAAAGTTATAAAGAAATTTTAAAAAATGCAAACAGTTGATTAAATTGGCCTATTGTAATGAAAGTGATCTCAATATATTCCTTGGGTCATGCTGAGAACATAGATACCAATTTCTCAATAGTCAAACTTCTTGTCCGCCATACGTTTTTGAACTCCTCCTAGACCGTTGGTCTAATTTTCACCAAATTTGTCTCAGATTATCTTCAGACCATGCTGACAAAAAGTTTTCGTGTCGATATATTAAACGGTTATCGTTTAACACATCAACTAATTTGCTGGAATCATGCCAAACAATGTCTAAGGCTGTATCTCTGCAGAATTTTGACATATTGACAGTAAACTTTGTGTGTGCCATTGTCACCTCACACTGACCACTCCACATCAAATTGGTAGCAGCGCCACCTATTGCTCAAGACTGATAAACCATTAATAATGAAATTTCCAAAAATGCTAATAACTTTTGATTGCAGCAGCCTTTTGTAATGAAACTGGTCTCTAAATATTCCTTGGGTCATGCTGACAACATGGACACCGATTATGCCATAGCTGACGGAACTTTCTGTTCGCCATTTTGATTTACATTGAAAACGTTGATCTAATCAAATCATCTTCAGACTGTGCTGACAAAAAGCTATGGATTTCGTGTTGATAGACAAAACCGTTTTTGTATAGCAATGCAACAAATTTTAGACATGATGCCAGATTACGTCTGAGACTGAATCTCTGCAAAGCTTTGACATATTTACACCAAACTTGCTGTGTGCCGTTGTCACCTCACACAAAACACCACACCACATCGATTTGATAACAGTGCCACCTATTGGTAAAAAGTAATATCCTATTAAATCATATTACTAGAGGTTCTAGAGCAGGGGTGCTCAACCCCGGTCCTGGAGACTTTCCTGCAGAGTTCAGCTCCAACCCTGACCAAACACACCTGAACCAGCTAATTAGGATCTGAAGGAGCACTTGATAATTACAGACAGGTGTGTTTGATCAGGAAAGTCGATCTCCAGGAATGATCTTAAGGAACAGGGTTGGGCACCCCTGTTCTAGAGGTTGTATTTATGATTTTTCCAACCATTTTGACTGAAATCATCCTAAAATGGCTTTAATTACTCTGTGTTGCAGTTGGTCTGCCACTCCAAACCCGTAAGACCTTTGATCATCTTCAGAACACAAATTAAGATATTAAAAGCTTTCTAACCCTGCATAGGCACCAAGGCAACTGACATGTTCCAGGCCTAGAAAAGTATCAAGGACATTGATAAAATAGTCCATGTGACATCCGTGGTTCTCACCCTCGGAATTCATCAAAAATATCTTAATTTATATTCAGAAGATGAACAAAAGTCTTACAGGTTTGGAATGACATAAGGGTGAGTAATTAATGACAGAATATTCATTTTTAGGTGAACTACTCTTTTAACGCTTTATGCTTTGGCAGAAAATTGCCAGTACCTTTTGTGTTTTTCTACATATTTTTTTTTTATTCTTACAGTGTACCTAACTGATCAACAATTATAGGTACAAGCTAATACCAAGGTGTATCATGAACAATTATTATTGAACAAATGCAACGTTGCTTGACCGGGTAGCTGATCAATGGTTTCCTGTGATTTAGTCAATGGTGATTTAGTCCACTTCCAGAACAAATATTTACAGATAATGAACTCACCCCTTGTCATCCAAGATGTTCATGTCTTTCTTTCTTCAGTCGTAAAGAAATTATGTTTTTTGAGGAAAACATTTCAGCATTTTTCTCCATATAGTGGACTTCTATGGTGCCCCAAGTTTGAACTTCCAAAATGCAGTTTAATTGCGGCTCCAAACGATCCCTAATGTGGTTGTAAACAATCCCAGCTGAGGAAGAAGGGTCTTATCTAGCAAAACAATCTTTTTTTTTTTTTTTTTTTTTTAATAATACAGCTTATATATTTCGTATTGTCAAACGCTCGTCTTGTCTTACTCTCCCTGAACTCTTTTTTTTTTTTTTTTCCAGTTCATGACATTTAGGATATGTTGAAAAACTCACATCTCATGTTCTCCCTCAACATGTTCTCCCGCTGTTTTACCTTTTTTGTTAAGGGTGTTTGATCTTCTTTGCATGTTCACTTTGCATAGACTGGGTCAGTATCATTTTGAAATGATTTTTGAAGTTGAGGGAGAATATACGTTTGGAGTTTTTCGACATACCTTAACTGTCTTGAGCCAGAATACACAGAGTTCAGGCAGAGCAAAGACAAGATGCGCACTTGAGATTAAAAAGTATTTCAATTGTATTATTTTTATGAAAATTGCCAATCGTTTCGCTAGATAAGACCCTTCTTCTGCGGCTGGGATCATTTACAATCGCATGTGGGATCATTTTTAATGACGCATTTAAACTGCATTTTGGAAAGTTCAAACTCAGGGCACCATATCAGTCCATTATGTGGAAATTAATCCAGAAATGTTGTCCTCAAAAGACATAATTTCTTTACGACTGAAGAAAGAAAGACATGGATGACAAGGGGGTGAGTACATTATCTGTAAATTTTGTTCTGGAAGTGGACTTCTCCTTAAAGCCACTTTTCAAACGTTGCTACACATTGGTAAATAAATTTTAAAAACAGCTGAATTTGTTGCTAGAGTAGTCTGAAAAGTTCCTAAATAGCAGCAAAATTGCTAAGATTGCAACACTTAATCTGTCACCAGTTATGGCCAGGCTTATTCCTCGTGTGATTTCACAAAAGACAGCACTCCAGAATATTTTTGATTTATAGAGAATATAAAAAATGAAGTGGGTGGATTTTTACCATTACAGGTCAGCACAGTTCAAATACTATATAAAATTTGCCATTATAGGTACCCTTTAAAAAAGTATTGTTGCATTTTCAGTACATTTTCTGACTCAACAAAATGAATTGCAAATTTAGAAACCAGCAAATTTCTTGCTCACTCCAGCCCTAAGCTAACATAATTTACCCTCCAACCTCACAGGAACTAGTCCGGTGTGTAAATCTTACGATTGCTGAACATACTGCTAATATAAAACAGAAAACAGGAGCGTGCCAAGGGCATTTTCCAGGATTTGACAAAGTCCAGGACGAGGTCCAAAACATCAGGGGCTTGTCGGAGGTCTGGGGATATCCTCCTCTGAAAGATCAACATTTTATATCCAAGATCACTTAGGTCACCTCAGATGGTTTTGTACTAATGAAGTAAATTAACAACATAACATGCGGATATGATCCCAAGTAAATGTTACTTGCTTTCTCGCACATGTACCCGATTATTATTAGTAACATTACTCAATGTTCTAGTGTTTTATGGCCTTGTTTGTCTTCAAAAAAATCTAATAGATGACTGTATTTCAATCATTAAGAGCTTGATGAAAGGAAAACATTTTCTCTATGACAGGTGAACTGTATAATAGTCTCAGTCTACGCACTGTCACAGTAATGTAAATGAGGCTATAAAAATGAGGTATTAATTCACATAAAATGTATTTATTAGGTGAAAAGAACATGTTGGGATGCTACAGTGAAAAGCATGAGAAGTGTACAGTGGTATAATGAGTTATCCAAATGCAAAGTTTTGGGTTTGAATCTGTTTCTAAATGGCTATTTGGTTGAAATTTTTTACAAAGCATCTTTTTAGCCATTTATGATGGTGTCTGATTTCCAAAAAGAGCATCCAAGCCACAACTGATTAATAGCGTCCATAAATATTTTCACCAATTATTTGTTCTGACTTTCTTTGGGAACAGGTTTCTTCAGAACAACATAATTCAGATGGTCTCAAGCCGTGCTTTCAGTGGACTATTTAATCTAGAAAAACTGTGAGTACTTCGCTTTTCCTATCTTTTGCTTCAAATCACCTTTTTAAAAAGATTGAAAATATTTATTTAGTTTTGGTGTTACTGATAGTCAATGCAATTTTGTGAAAAGCAGAGAGAGTGTGTGGTATTGAGAGACGTGTTTAGATCTCTCCAGCTGAACTGGAGATGAGAAATTAAAGTCTCAGATTAAATATTGAACAATGATGCTTCTTCTGTTATTGCTTTAGGTATGGAGGACACTGTGCTGTAGATCTGCTCATGGGGCTGAGTAGACAATTTTTTAAGGCAGTTTGAACAAACTCTTTGCGAATACCGTATAGTAACTGTCGTTCCGTCACAGCAGCTTAGAGATCTCCTTAGTCTCAGAAGCGAGGAAGGACAAGCTTAATCTTTAAAAGACGATGATTTATACTATCATTTATCATTAGGGGACGTCAGCATGAGATGATTAAGGACTGCTTACACAGTTTTGTAGGATTAAACTAACCTTTTCCATTCTATTCCAATCTATTGTTGTCCATTTAAAAGCATCTCAGAAGAAGCACAGTGCTCAGAAATGAGTTTCACAGCACTCGCTTTCATTTTGGAATCCTAATAGGGCAATTTATTCTTTTATGTCTGTAAATCAATCTTCTGGACATTTTAATGCTTAACCTTGACAGCGGACAGAGCTTTTTGTCAATTCAAGCCTGTGTCTATTATTAAACGTCACCTTTTGTTCAGGTTTCTCAGCCAAAACCACATAACCTATTTGGGACCGGGTGTATTCAGAGATCTACATAAATTAGATTGGCTGTGAGTATGCATTGCAACACATTTCATAAATTAGAAAAGAGGAAATAGACTCTTCTTGCTCTTTTGCAAGAAATATCAATCGCAAAATTAATACAAGTAGAGCGCTGAGGCCAACAATTGTCACTTTTCGATGTTTAAAATACATTAAAGAAAGTTATGATCAAATTCTCATGAGGTTTATGCACTTTTTAACATTTATTTTTAGATATTTATTATCTTTCTCATTTTATTTATTTATTTTTTTTACTTTATTTGTCATATTTATACACTACCAGTCAAAAGTTTTTGAACAGTAAGGTTTTTAGTGTTTTTGAAAGAAGTGCTCACAAAGCCTGCATTTATTTGTTCCGAATATTATTTAATATTTAAAACAACTGCTTTGTATTTGAATATATTTTAAAATGTAATTTATTCCTGTGATTTCAAAGCTGAATTTTTAGCATCATTACTCCAGTCAGAAATCATTCTAATATTCTGATTTGATGCTCAGAAAACATTTATTATTATTATTATTATTATGTTGAAAACAGCTGAGCAGATTTTTTCAGGTTTCTTTGTTGAATAGAAAGTTCAGAAGAACAGCATTTATTTAAAAGAGAAATCTTTTGTAACATTATAAACGTCTTTATCATCGCCTTTGATGTTTAAAGCATCCTTGCTAAATAAAAGTATTAATTTCAATTCATTTCTGTCCCAAATATATAGACTCCAAGCTTTTGAATGGTATAGTGTATAATGTCACAAAAGCTTTTTATTTCAGATAAATGCTGATCTTTGGATCTTTCTATTCATCAAAGAATTCTGAAAAAATGTACTCAACTGTCTTAAATATTGATAATAATAATAAATGTTAATGATAATAACAATAAATGTTTCTTAAACAGCAAATCAGCATATTAGAATGATTTCTGAAGGATCATGTGACACAGAAGACGAGTATTGATGCTGAAAATTTAGCTTTGATCACAGGAATAAATTACTTTTTAAAATATATTCAAATAGAAAACAGTTATTTAAAATAGTAAAAATATTTCACAATATTACTGCTTTTGTTGTACTTCGGATCAAATAAATGCAGGCTTGGTGAGCAGAAGAGACTTCTTTAAGAAAAACATTAAAAATCTTACTGTTTAAAAACTTTTGACTGGTAGTGTATATTTTTATTGTTTTAATTTTTTTGTTTCAAGTGTTTATATTTTTGTTTATTTTTAATTTCTAAATCATCTTTTTTCTTGAACTTCATCTTGCAGCATACTTTGGCGTTACACAATATTTCATTTCATTTTTTGTTTGTTTGTTTACTTTCATTTTTATTGCTTCATAGAGGCACTGTCTCCCTTGTTAAATAGGTGCTTAATTGAATTTGGCATAATCACACAGAAAAAGATGTGGTCTGCAGATTAGCTCTGGAAAGTGCTGAAAATAGAATGTGGTTTTGCAAAAAGAAGCAGAGAATTACTTTTCGGTTGCCAAACAGACGCAGGTTTAGCAGATTTACGCTGTATTTGAACAAGCACAGTCACTGACTGCACATTTGCCAACTAGATATTTCTTTCTGTTGTGCAAAAACACCAAAACAAATAAAAAACAGCATTCTAACAATGTATTCATGTGCTTAACATTTTGTAAAAGACATTTCAGTTATTGTATTATTATTTTTCCCCCCTCAGAGTCTTAGACCACAATCCACTTAAAAGCATTACCCGTGATATGTTCATCGGCCTGAGGTCGCTGACATTTCTGTAAGTATGTTGGTGTTTTCAAATATTTCATGGTGATTCTTCACGGTGGTATTTTGTTTAATCAGTTGTTCTTACGGTTATCGCTTTGAGGAAAATTGTAAGCTTTGTTTTATTATAAAATGAACGAAGCAGGATTCTGTTTCTGATCCAATTGTCTGACAAGAAATGGAAAACTGTCTTTTGTATGCAATGGCTAAATTGCAAACTGAGCCAGGCCGCTGGAAAGCGTTCAGAAGTTGAACTACCGTTATTTCAGCCATTACAGGTATCACAAAGTGAATTGAACTGGAGAAAACATATCTCTTCTGGGACAATTTGAAATGTCAAAGACAACTGAGTTTAGCAGTACTCTTGCGTACGCTTGTCGGTTACAAACATCTCCAAGGGAATGTCAATAGAAAGGCACCTCATCGCTCAAGTAACAAAAGCAATCGAGGGATCGCTAACGCTGAAACACAGCCAGTTTTGACTCAGCAACAAGACTCAGCAAACCGTCTCTGAGACAACTTTTTGATCTTTTCACTGTTACACAGAACTGTCTGTACCCACAATGAGGACATTTTACACTTTTTAGATTTCAACATGTGGGTTGCCTGCAGGCCATTATGCAACCATTTGTACTAGTAGTAAGAAATTCATTATCATAGTCCCTCATCAGAATGTCTTTAATATCCCTGGAAATGTCCTGTGGCTTCCAGTTCCACTGCTGAGCCAGAAATGAGTAGGGTACAAAAAAATAAATTTATTCCCATCACAAGTTATTTTCTTATCATCAATGTTCTCTTCTGATTACTGTCTTTTATTTTGTCCTAGTCAAAACCTGTTTTCTATGAAACTCTAGTCATTTAAAAAACAACAACAACAACAACAACAACAAAAATCCAGTGACTTTTTCATCATACATTTTTAAACCCTTGACACATATTTTGATGAATATAAAATGGATATTGTACAAGAATATAGATATAAAAAAAGATTTTATTAATATACGCTGGCGTTCAAAAGTTTTGAGTGTTTTTTAAATGAGTATTTAATCAAAAATACAGAAAAAAATATTATGAAATATTATTGCAATGTAAAATAAAGTTTTATATTTTAATATACTTTAAAATATAATTTATTTCTGTAATGCAAAGCAGAATTTTCATCAGCAACTATTTCAGTCTTCAGTGTCACACGATCCTTCAGATTCTAATAAGCTGATTTATTATCAATGTTGGAAACAGTTGTGCTGCTTAATATTTTTTGAAACCTGTGATACTTTTTTCAGGATTCTTTGATTTATAAAAAGTTCATAAAAAGAAATGCATTTATTCAAAATAGAATTTTTTTCTAACAATGTAAGTCTTTACTATCACTTTATGTCAATTTATCACATCATTGCTGAATAAAATTAATAATAAAAAAAAAAACAAAGATAGAAAGAAAAGTTTACTGACCTTAAACTTCGAACGGCGTATGTTGTTACAAAAGATTTCTATTTTAAATAAATGCTGTTGTTTTTAACGTTTTATTCATCAAAGAATCCTGAAAAAAGTATCATAGTTTCAAAAAAAAATTAAGCAGCAAAAACTGTTTTTAACTTTGATAATAAATCAGCATATTAGAATTATTTCTGAAGGAATAAATTCTATTTTAAAGTATATTAAAAAAGAAAAGCACTATTTTAAATTGCAATAATATTTCACAATTTTACTGTTTTTTTTTCTGTTTTTCTGATCAAATAAACACAGCCTTTATGAGCAGAAAAGACATTAAAAAACATTAAAAACATTACTGATCCCAAACTTTCGAATGGCAGTAGAATATATTGATAAACTGACATAATATTCTCCAGGTTGTGCAACAACCCTCATACAATCATTTTTTTTTCCTTATAAAGTAATGAACTATTCCATAAATCAAAAATATCCCTCATTTTATCTTGTTTTGTAACCGTTTTGCAGAAATATCAGCATTCATTTTTTATATATTTTTTAAATTGTCTTTTTTATTTTTTTTTTATTATCTTAACGTTTGTAAGCACTTAGCAAATTAAATCTATGCTTATTATTATCTATTAAATTATTTATTTTTAGTTTCTTAAACTGGAAAAAGCACTTAGATCATACACTGTAAAAAACAATTCATTGAGTCAACTTAAAATAATTTGTAACCTGGCTGCCTTAAAATTTTAAGTTCAGTCAACTCAAAAAAAGTTTATTCAACTTGAAATGTTAAATTATACTAAGTAACAACTTAGATATATGAGTTGAATCAACTTAAAATATTAAGGCAGCTGGGTTACTTACATCTGTTAAGTTTAGCAAACACAAATATCTAAGTTGTTACTTATTTAACATTCAAGTTGACTAAACTTATTTTAGTTGACTGAACTTAAATTTTTAAGGCAAATAACCTGTGCATTCTGAGTCAATTATAATTATCATTGTTTGTTTGTTCATTACAGCTCTATGAATGAACACTTGGCACAGTTTCACATTATTTGCCACTTTGGCCTTGCCAAGTATAGTTGAATCACTGAATCATGTTTCATGAATGTTTCATTTATGTCCCTCCACCTTAATAAAAACCAGGGTTCTCTTAGGGACGGCTGACTAATAACAGCAAAAGCCTAAGAGATATTAAGCATCACTACAAAGAACGGTCCATCATGAGATTACTTTTCATGAATAAAGATATCTAAAGTCGTCCCAGAAGAGATATGTTTTCTCCAGTTCAATTCGCTTCGTGATACCCATAATGGCTGAAATAATGGTAGTTCGTCTTCTGAACGCTTTTCCAGCGGCCTGGCTCAGTTTGCAATTTAGCCATTGCATACAAAAGCTTAGCTTGCGTATTTACAGAAAATACTGTAATTTTTTGTTGCATCCATAGTGGTGTGACACTTTGTTATCTGTACAGCTACAAATATGGGAACAGAACTTTTTCTGTGATTTATTATGAAATACAACCTTGTAAATTAGCTGAACAAGTGTCCACTGAATAATAAGCACGTCATTAATCTTTCATTTATGAGAACAGATAAAATTGTTCTCTAAATTTGCATAAAAAGCAAAATTATGTATTGTTTGCGTTTTACGTTAATGTCTAATTTCCTGGTATTTTTGACTACATTAATGATGAAGATATATTGTTACATTAATATATTAGTTAGTTGATAATAATTAAGGATTCACTTTACATGAACTAATTTGAAACACAGTTTCCAGATAATTATGCTTGTGAAGCAGAGGACACCTAATAGCACACAGCTAGTCTGGCAGAAAGCCTTGATTGTTTTTCCTCTGAAACTGATTCAGTCATATTTGAAAGCGCTGCCGGGGGGTTGTTGAATTTCTGCATTAAAGACTTTCAAGGCTCCCGCTGTGACAGTCTGCTCATTGAGGCTGTGTTGTCATTTTAGGTGGTTGATTTTAATCTGTATTTAATTTTAATCTTTATTCAGATCAATGGTGAACACGTCCCTGATGTGGCTGCCCGATTCAAGTCTCTGTCAGCACATGCCCGTGCTCAGGTGGCTGTAAGTAGTTCCTGTTATTGACCCCCCTTTTTTTTTTTTTTTTTTTTTTACCTCTTACATACACAAAGTAGAGGATAAAATCATATGCATCTTTCCTAATGCACAACAGTATATACAGTATTTTATTTTATTTTATTTTATTGAGAAATATAGTGATTTACTCTTCCAGTCAAACGTTTTTGAACACTAAGATTTTCAATGCTGTTTAAAGAAGTCTCTTCTGCTCACCAAGCCTGCATTTATTTGATCCAAAATACAGTAAAAGCAGTAATATTGTGAAATATTTTCACTATTTAAAATAACTGCTTTCTTTTTGAATATATTTTAAAATGTAATTTATTCCTGTGATCAAAGCTAAATTTTCAGCATCATTACTCCAGTCTTCAGTGTCACATGATCCTTTAGAAATCATTCTAATATGCTGCTTTGCTGTTCAATAAACATTTATTATTATTATTATTATCAGTATTTAAAACAGTTGAGTACCTTTTTTTTAGGGTTCTTCGATGAATAGAAAGATCCAAAAATTAGCATTTATCTAAAATAAAAAGCTTTTGTGACATTATACACTATCCTATTCAAAAGCTTGGAGTATTGTTTATTTATTTTTTGAAAAGACATGATAGAAATGAATACTTTTATTTAACAAGGATGCTTTAAATTAATCTAAAGTGATGATAAAGACATTTATAATGTTACAAAAGATTTCTATTTCAGATAAATGCTGTTTTTCTGAACTTTCTATTCATCAAAGACACCTGAAAAAATTCTACTCAGCTGTTTTCAACATAATAATAATAGTAATAAATGTTTTTAGAGCAGCAAATCAGAATATTAGAATGATTTCTGAATGATCACGTGACTGGAGTAATGATGCTAAAAATTCAGCTTTGAGATCACAGGAATAAATTATATTTTAAAATATATTCAAAAAGAAAGCAGTTATTTTAAACAGTAAAAATATTTCAAAAGATTACTTTAAAATTAAAAATCTTACTGTTCAAAAACTTTTGACCGGTAGTGTATATAGCAATAATATAGTAAAATTAATAACCTTTGCAGTAAAATATATAGTAAAAGTGTTAAATTGTTACTTATAAAAATAATTATACATATTAATATTCAACATTATCTGTGACAGCACTCATGGTATAATTTTGGCCCCGTTCAGACACTGACATATCTTACCCCAAAGCATCTGGTACAGTTTACTCCACATTTTTAAAGGAATTACTTGTGTTTAGCCAAATAATAATAATGTGGTTTGGCAATTCACCTGTATGATATATATGTAAGACCTGGATGAATTAACTTTGACATAAAACTACAGTTCCTTCTGTGTAGAAAATTTACTTTGACATGTAAAAAATGGTTTTGGCGTTTAAAAAGAAAGAGGCAGCTGTGTTTGATGGGCCCTTTCTAAATATATGGTGACATGACATCTGGTGACATTTGCACTGAGAATTTATGTAATTTGAGATAGACACTAAAATATAAAGAATTATGTAGAAGGCTCAAAGGTGGGTTGGATACAATATCACAGTATAAAATCAGAGTTAAAGGCTCATTAGAGGAAATAAAAAAGAGCTCTGCTGGGTTTGTAATTGTATACAGCATCATGGGGCTCACAGCAAGCCTGTCTGTAATTAAATCTTTCTAATTCACTGAATTTTCATGACATGACCAGCTAAACTACAAGTGTTTGTGCTGTGATACTTTAATAATGTTCTTGGCTGGTCTGTTTATTTTTGTGCATGTGTACATGTGCATCTTGTTTAGGGAGAGTAAGAAATCATTTATTCTTGATCCGAGTGGCCCCAACATATCAAGCTGACTTTTCTGGGAAGTACTCTGGGAAGGTTTGTTTTGCTATTTTAGCTGTGTAAGCGTCTGCTTATCTCTGTACGTGTGTGTTTATACCTTCATGTCCATTAGCTTATTAGTCATCATGCTCTTTGGTTTATTTAAATAGGTAATTCTAAGGTTAACAAACAGGTCTGTAATACGTCTCTGAACTGAACAGATGATACAACATCATTATCCTCTCTAGCGCGTTTGAATTAAGCAAACCATACTCGGAATAAATCATATCAGCACTCAGTGAAATTTCACAGCAGTCCAAGTAAAGTCACTTAATCCATCTTACGCTGCTGTCAGCGCTTGCTTTGCTCATGTGAACCTTGCAGAGAAGACCACACTCGCTCAAAAACTTCAAAGATGTTTTTGTTCCAAGTTTTATAGTCGACAATTACCAACCTGATTGCTTTTAGACAGGACACCCACAGGCCAGTTTGCTGACCATCTGATGGACATCGCACACAAAACTAGAAAGCATTTTCTCTATCTGGCAAGCTTTAATCTGATTGGCTGATTTCAAGCAGCTTCCTGGAGTAAGGGCACACAGGGTTTATTATCAGTCTACTTGGAAACAAAGTCATGTTTACGAGGTACCGGGTGATACAGCGAGTGCTTTTCAGGATGAAACAGTCTCTAGATCAGCCAGTTTTTCCAGTTAGTGCGAACAAAACAAACTGTGATTTCTTTTTTTAACATACCAGTCAGACACTCTCTTCTTGTCTAAGTGGGCGTTTATAGGCCAGATTAAGCTGTGTGACTACAACACATTTTAACAATGAAAACTCTTCTCAAAATGCCTGTATCTTAGCCAGATTTGGCATTTGTGTATTTTCAAGCATCTCTCCTTTCATAGTGAGCACTTAGGACTCTTTTTCGGCTTTTCTGTGAACAATGCGCTCTGGTAATTACAGGAAAGAGCAGAAAGAGACTGACAATGGCCATCAGCAGGGTCACTGCAATTTTTGACATCGCCTATGTGAGCTGCTCACTCACGCTGCAATACTCTCACCGCTGAATGACAATTTGCCATCTGCTAGTCCAGCCTGACAGTTTGGAGAGAAAGACTATCAGCGGTACTATCAAAGTCAGGCGCACCCGCTCAACGAGGTGCTCGCTGAATGAACAATTTCGTCATGGGGCTTCATGAGGCACGCTGATTATTTATGTCGCTGTCAAGCACCTATGGCTCTTGACCAGATTTATTTTTGTTGTTGCGGGCAGAGTAATGGGATGAGTTTTCCCAGTCGTCAGTGCAAATGTTGTCTTCCTCTCGTGTCCTTAAAGTCAGGATTTTTTAAAATTTACAGCTGTTTTTCTTACTTTGCTTTTCCTTGGCTCGTCTTTCCTCACAGGGACATCGCCGAGAACTACGTTGAGTTGCTGAATTATTCCACTCTGAAGACGTGCACCGAGCTCACAGTGCTGTAAGTGTTTTTGCCTACATTTACCCTCAGCCACAATCCACTGTAAAGTCTGATGAATTAGTTTCATTGTGCTTTTTATATGATGGCTGCACATGTTAATGCCAGCATTACAATTTATAATGGCAACATGGCAGAGAGTTTGATTTAATAGTCAATTTAATTGAATGCGGTACAGATGTTGGTTTTGGTTTACGACTTCGGCTTTGGATCTCAGACATGTTTTTTTTAATCCACAGTTTATTATCTCTAAAAAGGAAATGCTTGTTCTTGGTTAGTCATCAGGATTTGAGTATCTGTCTCCAAGTGTTTCCTACAAGTGAAGAACAAAGCTTGATGCCCTTGTGGGTAATAAAGTCAAGCATGTGTTGAAATCATCATTTTACTGCAACTATAAAATGTAGGACATGCTGCCATTCTGATGGTTGTGTCTATCATTTGATGTTAGATACCATTTTATTTTATTACACAATTCTGATATTGTCAGATCAACAACTTAGGGATAGTTCATCCAAAAATGAAAATTCTGTCATTAATTGTTCACCTTCATGTCGTTCCAAACCTGTAAGACCTTCGTTCATCTTTGGAACACAAATTAAGATATTTTTGATGAAATCCGAGAGCTATCTGACCCTGCATAGACAGCAAAGCAACTGACACGTTCAAGGCCCAGAAAGGTAGTAAGGACATTGCTAAAATCGTCCATGTGACATAAGTGGTTCAAGGACACATCTGGTTCCGTGGTCTTGTCCCAAAGGCCATTTTGATGACGAGGTCTTCGGAGGGGATCTGTCTGTGGGGCAGCCTAACAGTCCTTCAACAGATTTGAACTATAGAGATGTGTTAGTGTTTTATGTGTAAGTCAGGCTAAAGAGATGGTTTTTAATCTAGATTTAAACTGACAGTGTGTTTGCCTCCCAAACAGTGTTGGGCTGATTGTTTAAGAGTTCGGGAGCTAAATAGGAAAATAATCTGCTGCCCACAGTTATATTTGATATTCTCTTTTTTGAAACGGCCATTTTGAGTTCTGTAAGCAGCTTTAAAGGACTATAATGCAATAAGAGCTTGCTCAAATACTGAGGTACTAAACCATTCAGAGCTTTATAGGTAATTAGCAAGTTTTTAAAATGTATACAATGTTTAATAGGGTGCCAGTGCAGTGTTGACAGAACTGGGCCAATATGGTCATACTTCTTGGTTTTTGTAAAATCTCTATTTTGAACCAGCTGGAGTTTGCTTATTAAGCGCATGGCGCAACTACCCAATAGAGCATTACAATAATCTTACCTTGAGGTCATGAATGCATGAATTAACGTTTCTGCATTTGCCATTGAGAGCATAGGTTGTAATTTAGATATATTTTTGAGATAGGAAAAATGCGATTTTACAAATGCTACACTCTAAAAAATCCTGGGTTATTTTTTTTTAACCCAAATGCTGGATTCAGCCTGTTGGTTCATTTTACTGGGATGTTTTTAATATTTCTACCCAGGTGCTGGGTTATTTTTTTAACCCAAACGCTGTTGGGTCATTTTATTGGGTTATTTTTAATATTTTTTACCCAAGTGCTGGGTAGTTTTTCTGTAACTAGGTCGCTGGGTCATTTTTAATGCTGGGTTATTGTTTTCTATCCAACCGCTGGGTTGAGCCTGTCTCTGACAAAACAACCCAGCTGCTGAGTTACAGTCAGAGCACGGGCTTTTAGAGTCCTCTACAGGAGAGAGCAGTTCTCAGTTCCGCCAGTTTGGTACACTTCTTCAGTGAAATAAAGGTTTGTATACATTTTATTTCATTTATAACGTCTTGCTGTAAATTGTATTATTTTACGCAACGCAACATAAGGACGAGATGTCAGTCAGTTTGCATGATGGAAAAGCCTTTTGCCTTGCATAAAATAAATGGATTTTATTCGTTATAGTACTGAGTTTAATTTAATTTGATGTTAAAATATGTTCTCTAATGTCAGGATTGTTCGTTTGTGGGCAGGTTTTGGAGTCAGTCATGGCATCTTACAGCTACGAGTGAAGTTCGCAGTTACCTTGGCGAACAGCTGCCCTTCACTAGCTCAGATTTTGGCAACACACCAGCACTAGAATTAGTGCTACTTTGGTAAAAAAGTGATTACAGAGAACGGTTGAATACACTAAATTAAAATGCTACTTTTAAATGCTACATTATGTCTAAAATGCTTGTTAAATGAGTTTGAATGTATGCAATATTGTAAACTATGCTGTATTCACCTAAATAAATTAAATTTGTCTTGTATTTTGTCTGTGTGTTCTTGCTTAATAATAAATGTTCATCTTTTGATTATTGCCATCGCCTCTAGTAATTCTGAGTGTTTTGTATAAGTTCCAGTCCATTTTAAGCCAGCAATATAATAATTTTTAAACAACAGTTGACTTAAATAAAATAACCCAGCATGTCTGGTAAGAACATTTAACAAAAAAATAACTCAGCATGTGTTCTGTCCAATATTTACCCAATACTGGGTTGCCAAATAACCCAAGTTGTATTTTTAGAGTGTAGAAATGTGGCTTTCAAAGGAAAGATTTTCTATCAAATAGCACACCTAGGTTTATAATTGATGACAAAGAATTGACAGAGCAGCCATCAAGTGTTAGACAATGTTCTAGGTCATTACATGCAGAGGTTTTTGGCCTGATAATTAAAACCTGTTTTTTCATAATTTAACAGGAGGAAATTACTAGTCATCCAATTTCTTATATCGACTGTGCATTCCGGTAATTTTCTTAAATTGGTACATTTTCTCAGGGTGCAAAGAAATATAGAGCTGAGTATCATCAGCATAACAGTGAAAGCTAACACCATGTTTCCTAGTGATATCTCCCAAGGGTAACATGTAAAGCGTGAAAAGAAACGGTCCTAGTACTGAACCTTGAGGTACTCCATACTGCACTTGTGGTTGGTATGTTACCTCTTCATTTACTGCCACAAATTGTATTTATTCAACAGTTTCTTCTCTTCTGCTTGCGTCATGATACTCTTGTGAATGTGTGTCAAAGACTGACACAGAAGAGAAGAAATTGTTTAAAAAAATCATTCTTTTTTTCTCTTCACGCATAAAAGGTATTCTTGTAGCTTTATAAAATTACAATTGAACCACTGATGTCACATGGAGCCTTGAACATGTCAATTGTGTTACTGTCTATGCAGGGTCAGAAAGCTCTCGGATTTCATTAAAAAAGGGTGAGTAATTAATTTTTGGGTGAACTATTCCTTTAACAACTAAAAAGGTTAATGGCATTTTGCTGTATACCAGAGCAAACTCACATCATTACAATTCTACCACAGATTTGAGAACAAGCTTTGCTCAAAAGTCTTGATGTTTGTGTTTTATTGCTTAGGCCTAAGATGTAGCATTTTTGTCAAGAACGTGTTGAAAGGTCTGCAAATTATAAATAAAACTGGGACTGTTTTTTCATCAGGCTTCCATGCTGGGCCTATTTGAGATCATTTCTGAAAATGTTTTCTTTATATCATTCTTCTCATTTTGTTCTGGGCAAATGAATAGAGTTTGAAGCAACTGATACTACTTTAAAATAATCTATTGATCTGCAGTGCAGTTTAACTCCTATCAGTTTTCACCTTGGGATGTTTATTTGCTGGCTGACTAGAGGATTCTAATCCCAGAACCTGTGAATGTGACTATTTTGGAGCGGTGGTCTTGATTTCCTCCCAAAACTGTTGAAAATGAAAGCAGAATGTCTCCCAGGAACAGTGTGATGACAGAAAATTTTCTCAGTGTCGTTGTTGCCTTATGCGGACAGACTGGCATGTCTCACAGCAACAACAATATCCCTTCCAGATGTTTTTTTTTCAAGACTCTATTAGTTTACTATTAAGACGTGCCATTCTCTTTTGTAATAGATGTGGGGAAGTGTCAGATATATCTTAAATGAGACTTTCGGGGAGAGATGAGTATCTCTGCAGATAGGGTCAGCTTGCCCTTGATGGAAGAATAAGATGGAAAATGCAGCAGAAATAATACGATTTCGTTATCATCTGGCTGTTTCACGGCCCAGCGGCTGTTCTTTGAGGCTTTCCACACAAGTGAAAATATGGTGGTATAGTCTCATTGGAAAGTAACATTAAAGTTTGTTCTCTCGATTTTTATGCCCAGATCGCTGCATGACAATAAAATCAAGATCCTTCCCGAAAACATTTTTCATTCTCTTGGATCTTTGGTTGAACTGTGAGTACCGCATAATCTGCAAAGATTGTGAAATCTTGTGATTTGAGAGTAATCATTTTGTTTAAACTTGTTTAAACATAATTTAAATGTCTTTGTATGCAAATGGAAATTGCTCATCTAACTGATGTATTTGTTTCTCCTTCTTGTTTTTTAGAGACTTGTCTTGCAACAGAATGTCCAGTCTTCCTAAAAACACCTTTAGGAGTTTAAAATATCTGCAGAAACTGTGAGTCATCCACATATCAGTCACACTGTTTATTTCAAAAGCGTTGGATTGGTCAGAGCACGCAATGTAATAAACAGCACCACAATAAAACAATGTTTTTAAGGGATAATTCACCCAAAGTGGAAAAAAAAAATCTGTCATTCACTCACCCTCATGTCCCTCCAAGCCTTTGCACTGTTATTTCTTCCATGGAAGAAACAAGTCTACATTTGGAAGCTGTCAACCCCTCAAAAATGACAAAAAAAAAACCCCACAATAAATGTAGTCTAGCTCTATTTACAACTGTTATGATACACTACCAGTTTTACAAGGCAAGATTTGTAATGTTTTTTAAAGAAGTCTCTTCTGCTCACCAAGCCTGCATTTATTCGATCCAAAGTACAATTTTGAAATATTTTTTACTATTTTAAATAACTGTTTTCTATTTGAATATATTTTAAAATGTAATTTATTTTTGTGATTCCAAAGCTGAATTTATAGCATTATTACTCCAGTCACATCCTTCAGAAATCATTATAATATTCTGATTTGCTGCTCAAAAACCATTTGTTATTATTGTTACTACGTTGAAAATAGCTGAACAGATTTTTTTTCAGGTTTCATTGATGAATAGAAAGTTCAGAAAAACAGCTTTTATCTGAAATTTATCCCCCCCCACCTTTTTTTTTAATTCCAGATAAATGCTGATCTTTGGATCTTTCTATTCATTAAAGAATCCGGAAAATTACTAAACTGTTTTAAATATTGATAATAATAATAAAATGTTTCTTGAACAGCAAATCAGCATATTAGAATGATTTTTGAATGATAATGTGACACTGAAGACTGGAGTAATGATGCTGAAAATGTATGATCACAGGAATAAATTACATTTTAAAATATATTAAAATAGAAAACAGTTATTTTAAATAGTACAAATATTTCAAAATTTTACTGTTTTTGCTGTACTTTGGATGGAATAAATGCAGGATTGGTGAGCAGAAGAGACTTCTATAAAAAACATTAAAAATCTTACTGTTCAAAAACTTTTGACTGGTACGAGGAGCAGACTAAAATTCACCGAAGCTCATTTGTAGCCTACATCCGCATTCAGATCATAGTTATTACTGATATTACTGCCTAAAATGAATGGTCTTCAGAAGACTTTGACAACTCCTGGTAACTATTAACTGTCGATGGAATAGCTACAAAGCGGTTCTTTATAAAAAAAAAAAAACAAGATTTGGAATGTGATAAGTAAATAATCAAAATTACCATTTTTGGCTGACATACTCCATTTAATATTTGCAGGAACATGTCCCATAATCCTTCCCTCCAAATTCACGCCAGTCACTTTGATCACCTGGTCCAACTTGAGTCTCTGTAGGTATCAACACTGCATGTTCTGCTTTTCAAAAGAATGCCTTTTTTAGTAGGTGTCACATGAAACACAACATGCACTTGTATTTAACAGAAGTCTGGAGGGCATTGAAATTCCTGATATAACCACCAAGATGTTTCTTCCCATGGGAAACCTGTCTCACATGTGCGTACCTTTGATCGTGTGTTGTTTTTTTTGCATGAGCAGGATGCTCAGTTTCTAATCTGTTATGTGTGCGTATCTGTCTTTTCTAGATATTTTAAGGATTTTCAGTACTGTTCCTATGCCCCACATGTTCGGAAATGTAAACCTAACACAGATGGCATTTCATCAGTGGAAGATCTGTTAGCCAGCCTGGTTCTGCGGGTGTCTGTCTGGGTTATGGCCTTCATCACCTGCTTTGGGAATCTCTTTGTTATTGGAATGCGCTCCTTCATTAGAGCAGAGAACAACCTGCATGCAGCCTGCATCAAAGTCCTGTGTTGTGAGTACAGCTAAAACTATTGTTATTATTTGATTAATACAAAGTCAAAAGTTTACATACACCTTGCGGAATCTACAAAATCTGTTAATTATTTTACCAAAATAAGAGGGATCATACAAAATGCATGCTATTTTTTATTTAGTACTGACCTGAATAAGAAATTTCACATAAAAAATGTTTAAATATAGAGAAAATAATAGTTGAATTTATAAAAATGAACCCGTTTAAAAGTTTACATACACTTGATTCTTAATACTGTGTTGTTACCTGAATGATCCACAGCTGTGTGTTTTTTTAGTGATAGTTGTTCATGAGTCCCTTGTTTGTCCTGAACAGTTAAACTGCCTGCTGTTCTTCAGAAATATCCTTCAGGTCCAACAAAGTCTTTGGTTTTTCAGCTTTTTTGTGTATTTGAACCCTTTCCAACAATGACTGTATGATTTTGAGATCCACCTTTTCACACTGAGGACAACTGAGGGACTCAAATGCAACTATTACAGAAGGTTCAAATGCTCGCTGATGCTTCAGAAGGAAAAACGATGCTTTAAGAGCCGGAGGTGAAACCTTTTTAATTTGAAGATCAGGGTAAATGTAACTTATTTTGTCTTCTGGACAACATGTAAGTATCTCCTGTAGCTTCTGAGGGACAGTGCTAAATGAAAAAAAACCCTGGCTCTTAATGCATCATGTTTCCTTCTAAAGCATCAGTGAGCGTTTAAACCTGATGCAGTTGCATATGAGTCCCTCAGTTGTCATTAGCGTGAAAAGATGGATCTCAAAATCATACAGTCATTGTTGAAAAAGACTCAAATACACAAAAATGCTGAAAAACCAAATAATTTGTGGGACCTAAATTATTTTTCTGAAGACTGTTCAGGACAAACAAGGGATTCATGAACAACTATCACTAAATTAAAAAAACAAAAACACACAGCTGTGGATCATACCAACACAGTTTTAAGAATCAAGTGTATGTAAACTTTTGAAGGGGGTCATTTTTATGAATTCAGCTATTATTTTCTCTTTTGGACTTTATTTACATTTTGCGGATTCTGCAAGGTGTATGTAAACTTTTGACATCAACTGTAAATACATGCAAAAATGTTTTATAATAATAAAAATAATAATAATAAGACGACAGCTTCAGATGTCTTGGATCGACATATGATCACAAGCTGTAATCGCCGTCTAACTTATTATTAAATAATTGTTAAACATTAAATGAACCTGAATGAATCATAATTATCAACTAGCTTCATTACTGAATAGTCTGGTCTTTGTACTGAACACTTAAATACACACACTCAGACTGCCATCTGTCTGTAACAGTCTCATAAAAATCCACAGAATTGAATTAACTCCAAAAAAGTTTGGCTAGACCATCTACAAGAGAAAAAAAAAATATTTTTTTGGAAAGAAACTATGCCCAGTTATGCAGCCTTCATGAATGGGGGTATTAGTGGAAAAGCCAAGGGTAACAATAGGTAAGGGAATTTATCTGAAAAATGGAAGCTGACAGTAAAGCCCATTATGATTTAGTTGCTTTTGTGTCTGGTGTATGTCTTTGTGCGTGTTTGATTGTTCATTGCTGAGCGTTTATGCATTCATCTATAATCCTATTTAGAAAGCGACAGTGCATTTGTCTTCATAAGCTAGCTTGCTTGAATGTTATGTGCATTTTTGAACTTATTTAAAGGGTAAAGTTACAGACTGTTCCACAGTCCGATCACTTCCCGATGTACCGAACAATAAACACATCTACTAATACTTCAGTAAATCTGTGACAGATGTAGTTTTTTCCAGACATCAGGATGAGAATGTGAATAGCCGCTTGATGGGTTGCTTTTTTCAGGACTGCGGTTTTACTGCCAAAAATCCAATGGGGAAGGCAGCATTATTTTTATTATTTTGTTTTTGCTTGAAAATTGTGATTTCATGCTTTCCCAGCATATTTATTTTTGTTAACTATATGTTTTATTAATTTTCCTTTGATACAGAAATAAAGTCTGTAATGACTATAATACAGTGACAGCAAATGACATCAACACGTTACAGGTGCATATATACACATACGAGGGAATTAAGTCTGCAAAAATAAAATATTGAAGTACTGACAATGAGTAAAGAACTAAATCAGCCAGGGTACCCTAAAATAAATCTTCTTGTCAGGATATTTCCTACATACTCTAAATTTGTTGTGAAACTTGCCGAGATTATATTATTGGCCATTTGTCTCTTCTTTGGACAAACAATCTTTTGCTAAATTTTACTTTTTCAGCAAAAGCTGATTTTAATTTATTATATAGGTATTATAGTAATAACTGAAAGTTTTAAATGTTATTATATTAATACAAATTAGTTTATATAAATTATTATTATATATTAATTAGATTCATTATACATAATCATATCAAAACTATATATATGTGTGTGTGTGTGTGTGTGTGTGTGTGTGTGTGTGTGTGTGTGTGATCCTGCACCGCAAAACCAGTCATGAGTAGCATGGGTATATTTGTAGCAATAGTCAAAATCACATTGTATGGGTCAAAATTATTGATTTTTTTAAAGATCATGTTCCATGAAGATATTTTGTAAATTTCCTACCATAAATATACAAAAAATTACATTTTGATTAGTAATATGCATTGCTAAGAACTTAATTTGGACAACTTTAAAAGCTATTTTTTTCAATATACTGTTTTGTTTTTTTTTAACCCTCAGAGATTCCAGATTTTCAAATAGTCGTATCTCGGCCAAATATCGTCCTATCCTAACAAACCGTACATCAAAGGAAAGCTTATTTATTCAGCTTTGACTGGTTTAGTGGCCACATATATAGTGCTGTGCACTGGTGTTCTGATTTTTTTCTTTTCTTTCTTTCTTTGTGTTTTTATTAAATGTAAATCAGTTAAATAAAAAACGTAAATAAAGTAAATCAAATAAACAGTACTTGCACTATCAGAAAAAGGAAAAAACAATGCTGTTTTATATTTTGTCATTAACATTCTATTTATGAATCAAGTTAGTGTTAGTGTATTCCAGAATAATAAATCAAGGCAGTAACAATTTAAACAATATATTTCATATCAAGCTATTCTTTTTATAGTTGACTACCTTTAATTTTTTCGGATCATCAGTCATCAACTCGGTAAATACTGGTCACAGACACAGAGGTTTACTTTAAATTTTACCAAGCTGATTACTCACTAAAAAAATCCCACAGATCATGTTTTCAGGTCATTTTAACTCTTATTTTGACATAACAAAGTGATTATATCTAAGTGTGTGAGTTGTTTACTTTCTTTTTTAAATTATTCTTCCCATTAACGCCATCATATTGTTTATTCAGACTGATTTGTGAACACAAGAGGGTTTACCACTTGAGCCAATCACAGCTGAACATAACTAGTCATATCCAATCATTGCCTCTACTCACATGACTTTCATTCTCAATTGCCCCCCACCAAACACACCGTAGCTTTGCGCTTTGCCAGAGTGCAACTCATTTGATTTTATATTATTTTATTTAATTCATATAGAGAGTACAAGTTCATGACAAAATTCCACATCTGTCCTGTTTAACTCTTGGAGGACGACCTCCTTAAATGCCCTGGTCCTTAATGGGGAGTTTTGCTCAGCTCGTCTCTACAAAATCCCCCACAGCTGCTCAAGAGTGTTAAGATTGAGTAAAATACATGTCCACTGAAGGATTTTCACCTTGGGAGAATTAATAGCTTCATTGTCATGTTGAAAAAATTCCCAACAATGCAGGGAATGAGGAGAGGGTAGCAAATACATATTACATCAGACAGTGGTGTGTAAATTCATGGCAGCATTGATAAAGCACAACTCCCTCACGCTTTCAGCACTCATACAACCCAATATAAGAGCTTTACTAACATTGAACGTCACTGTGGGAACCAGGCACATCTCAATGTACTCCTCCTCTTGCAACACCAGAACTTTTTGGATCCGAAATGATTGACTTGGTCTCTTGAGACAAGAGTATGGACTCCCAGATTTGGTAAAATATTTTGTAAATATGGGCCTTGAAAGAGGTTAAATGAGTTTATTGTGCTTTGTAGGCAATTCTAGTGGTGACAACAACCATGCATGTCATTTCTGCAAGCTCTGTCATACTCTGTGAGATGAAGTGTCACTCTTTTCATAGCTCTGAGACACTTGCATGTTATTTTCCTGCTCTTTTTCTAGCAAAAACTCACTCATCACTAAATGAAAACTTAAAGGGAAGACCTGATTATTTCAGGAGCATGTCACAAGTCCATTGTTTTTGAATGTCAGTGGTACATCTGCTATATTTTGACACTTAAAACAATAATTTGGTATTCCTCTTGTATCATTGTACATTGCAGTTCTCTCTCAAGTGATTGCATTGTTGCCAGCATTAAGTCTGAGTATGATTCAGTAGGCTATGTTGTTAGAAAATAATTACTTGTCTTTACAAGTTTTGGTTCAATATACATTGCCTTAAACCTACACTATTTTTTTTTTTAATTTAGTAACTTTCAGGAGGGTGTACTCATTTTTTGCAAGACAACATTGTATCACTTTGATAAGAAAATCTTATTTTCCTAAAAAAGTTTGACATTCTTATTTGGTAATTGATCAAGCTGGCTTGTTGGAACATTGTATCTCCAAAGAACCCTAATGTGTCTTCTAAGTAAAGAATAATTGCTGAATTTCTTAAGTTTTAGAGGGGGTGTACTCATTTATGCCGTGCACTATATAAGATGTGTCAAATATCAAATAAAGGTCAGTTCTGAGGACAGAGAGTTGTTATCAGCCACTGTCACATTCACAGTTCACTGTCTGTGCTTGGTCTGTTCATCTCAGCTATATCAGTGCATTCAGAGTGGGATCAGAAGCTTAGCTTTCACCTTCACCTGTCGCTTTCTTTAATAGTGTCCCTCTGCTCACCTTTGCCATGCTGCCAGTATCAAAGATCGCTTACTACCACAGATGGCCATACCACCTTCAATTATTCCTTCAAACTATAAAGAACAATGATGCGTTTATACATTATTCACATTATTATAAACACATTCCCTTTTCTCATAAGCTTTTGTGACAGCTGCAGTTTTCCTCAATTTAAGCTCTGACTTGTGGGAGAACCAGGAAATGAGCAGCTGTCAAATATTTCACACCTCCTCAAAAAAGAAAGGCCTAAAATAAACTGGCAGGCAGCTTCACGCCACTGGTCACACTGTGTCTTTGTTTTTATATTGGTAATGAGAAACAGAATTTGCGCTGTCAAGATTAACATCCATTACACAAATTGATGCAGAAGGGACTAATCACTATTGTTTTAAATCAACTTAATAAGTCTGTGACTAGAGGGTGTAACAAAAACCAACATGACCTGATGATATTAGAAACAGCGATTCCACAAATGGTACAGACATTGACTTTGGTGGTTAAGTCATGAGATGAGGACTGAAGAACAAACCAAGTCTCAGTCCTGGCACATGATTTCATGTTATATTTATTTGTAGAAGCTTACAGTTTTTTTTCATTTGAGGATTGTAATCATTTGCTTTAATGCTTTCCAGTTGCTGACTGTCTGATGGGAGTCTATCTTTTCTTCCTGGGGATATTCGACGTGAAATTCCGGGGTGAATATAACCGGAACGCTCTTATCTGGATGGACAGCGTGGAATGCAGAACGATTGGCTTTCTCGCCATGCTCTCCTCTGAAGTATCCGTTCTCCTCCTCACCTACTTGACACTAGAGAAATTCCTAGTCATCGTTTTCCCATTTAGCCATCTGCGGCCCGGGAAGCTGCAGACGGTGTTGGTTCTGGCCTTCATCTGGATTCTGGGATTTGTCATAGCAGCTGTTCCCTTGCTAAATGAAGACGTGTTTGGGAACTATTATGGGCGAAATGGAGTGTGTTTTCCTCTGCACTCAGATAGGCTGGAGAAACCAACAGCCAAAGCATACTCCACAGGGATATTTCTTGGTTCGAGTCTTTTTAATGATTTAATGCTTACTAATGTATTGAAATGTTTTCATATATTTTAATTCATATATTTAATTCTGCTATACATATTATATACTACCAGTCAAATTTTTGAAAATAATTATGATTTTTTTATGTTTTGGAAAGACGTCTGGTATGCTCACCAAGCCTGCATTTGTTTTATCAAAATATTATTGTGAAATATTACAATTACAATTTAAAACTCTTTTCAATTTGAATATGTGACCCTGGACGACAAAACCAGTCTTATTTGTAGCAATAGTTAAAAATACATTGGATGGGTCAAATTTTTCGTTTATGACAAAAATCATTAGGATATTAAGTAAAGATCATGTTCGATGAAGATATTTTGTAAATTTCCCACCTTAAATATATCTAAACTTAATTTTTGATTAGTAATATGCATTGCTATGAACTTCATTTGGACAACTTTCAAGGCGATTTTCTCAAAATTGTAATTTTATTCCACCATCAGATTCCAGATTTTCAAATAGTTGCATCTCGGCCAAATATTGTCCTTCCCTAACAAACCATACATCGACAGAAAGTGTATTTATTCAGCTTTCAGATGATGTAAAAATCTCAAGTTCGAGAAATTTACACTTACGACTGGTTTTGTGGTCTAGGGTCACATATATTTAAAAATTTAGTGAATTCCTCTGATTAATTCCTCAGCTGCCATTACCACAATCTTCAGTGTCACAAGATCCTTCAGAAATCATTGTAATACGCTAATTTGGTGCTCAGGAAACTTTTCCTATTATAAATGATGAAAATGGTCTTGCAGCTTAATTTTTTTGCAGAAACAAAAAAGAGACTGCAATTCAAAAGTCTGGGGCAAATAAGAAATTAATACTTTTATTTCGCAAATATACAGTCAGTTGTTAATTTAAATGTTTTTTTAATGTTACAAAAGATTTCAAATAATTGCTCACACAGTTTCCACAAAAATATTAAATTGTTTTTAACATTAATTGCAATAATGATTGTTATCAATCGAGCACCTATAATAATTGTTTGCTTTTTCAAATAGAAAACTAATAATTCTAATAACATTTTTACAATATTACTGTTCGTTCTGTATTTTTAATTTGAAAAAAAGAACATTGAATGCAGCCTTGGTAAGTATAAGAGACTTTTAAATCTCAAACTCAATTCAATCTTAGACTGCTACTATAATATAATATAATATCTGACTCTGGACCACAAAAACCTGGACCTCTTAAGTAGCACGGGTAGATTTGCAACAATAGCCAAAAATACATTGCATGTGTCAAAGTGATTGATTTTTCTTTTATGCCAAAAATAATTAGGACATTAAGTGAAGATCATGTTCCATGAAGATATTTTGTAAGTGTCCTACTGTAAGTATATCAAAACTTTTGATTAGTAATATGCATGGCTAAAATCTTCGTTTGGACAACTTTAAAGGTGATTTTCTTAATATTTTTATTTTTATTTTTTTATTTATTTATTTTTTTTGCAAATATTGTCCTATCCTAACAAACTGTACATCAACAGGAAGCTTATTTATTTAGGTTTATATGATGTGTAAATCTCTATTTCAAAAAATGGACACTTATGACTTGTTTTGTAGTCCAGGGTCACACATAATATATAAAATAGGGTGACCATTTTTAAAAGTTCAAACAGCAAAAGAATTGATCTTAAATGTACGATTTGTCTACGTGCGCGAAGGAAAATCAAAATGCTAGCACATCACTTGAGTTTTCATGTGTTGTGTTAAGAAATTGATCTGCTGGTTTTAGCTTGTTGAAAACGCATTGTAAAGACCACAGAAAGTAAAACGCCTTGTAAAGACAAGGCGTTCGTATTGTCTTTGCATCCGAGAAAGATGTTAGTATCCACAAACTCTCCGTGCTGATTACTTTAAGCACGTTATACAACGAAAGCAATAGAAACAGAACTGCACAATGCATTTAGATATATTTACACTGAAACTGTAACTGACTCATCGTGAAACCGCAACGTTTCGGATAAACAGGGACGTCTGGTTACCCTAAAAATGTTTACATTCAGCTGTCTACCATCCATCCTATTACTTTCATCTGTCAGTCCTTACGTGCATATCCTGAAATATTTGTGTATTGTGTATTCACAGGTCTTAATCTGGTGGCGTTCTTGGTGATTGTCGTTTCCTATTCCAGCATGTTCTGTTCCATTTATAAAACCGGCCTCAATGCCACAGATGTGCGCAGTCGGCTACACAAAGATGTGGCCGTGGCCAATCGCTTTTTCTTTATTGTGTTCTCTGACGCCCTCTGCTGGATACCCATATTTTTGGTCAAAACGCTCTCCCTGCTCAAAGTTGAGATTCCAGGTATGATACCTGTATTTCTTCAGCCCGTGATTTATTTAAAGGTGGCATGATCTTATTCATTCATTCCTTACTTCCACATGGTTTTTATATAATGGAATTATATATCCATTTGCATGGAGCTTCAGAATTTTGAATTTATACATTACATGTATTACATGTATACCTTATAAGGCATTTGGTACAAAATTTATTTTGAAAGAGAAGTATCTTTATAATAAAGGAATATTATAATAAGTTTAGTAATAATAAATACACTACCAGTCAAAAGTTTTTGAACAGTAAGATTTTTTTTTTTAAGAATTCTCTTCTGCTTACCAAGCCTGCATTTTTGATCCAAAATGCAGCAAAAGCAGTAATATTGTGAAATATTTTTGCTATTTATAATAACTGCTTTCTGTCTGAATATATTTTAAAATGTAATTTATTTCTGTGATCAAAGCTAAATTTTTAGTTACTCCAGTCTTCAGTGTTCATGATCATTCTAATATGCTGATTTGCTGTTGAAGAAATGTTATTATTATCATTATTATTATTATTATTATCAATGTTTAAAACAGTTGAGTACATTTTTCAGTATTATTTGATGAATAGAAAAATCCAACGATCAGCATTTACGTGAAATAAAAAGATTTTGTCACATTATACACTATACCATTCAAAAGAAGTTCTAGAAATTAATACTTTTATTTTGCAAGGATGCTTTAAATTGATCAAAAGTGACGATGAAGACATGTATAATGTTACAAAAGATTTATATTTCAGATAAATGCTGTTCATCTGAACTTTCTTGAAAATTCTACTCAGCTGTTTTCAACAAAATAATAATAATTATAATAATAAATGTTTTTTGAGCAGCAAATCAGAATATTAGAATGATTTCTGAAGGATCATGTGACTGGAGTAATGATGCAAAAAAAAAAATAGAAAACAGTTATTTTAAATAGTAAAAATATTTCGAACTTTTTGCAGTTTTTGCTTGGTGAGCAGAAGAGACTTCTTTAAAAAACATTAAAAATCTTAATGTTCAAAAACTTTTGACTGGTAGTGTAATTCTTGGTTCTTTAGACCTTGAAATAATAAAGAATTAATTAATAAAATTTACATAAAAGTTTAGCGGTGACTAAACTTTAAATTCTAAATCTTTAAATTAACTTTTTCTTCCTTTTTGCACAAATGGCACTGTTTTCTGAAAATGACCCCGTTACCTCTGGCCAAGTGTATCAGAGAATTTAAGAGTACGGCCAGTTCTTTTTTGTTTAAATGAATCCTCTCTGTTTATCTCTGCAGGGACAATAAACTCTTGGGTGGTGATTTTCATTCTTCCTATCAACAGCGCCCTTAACCCCATCCTCTACACCTTGACCACCAGCTTCTTCAGAGAGCAGGTGGAGCTTCTCCTGTGCCGCTGGCAGCGGCACTCGGCGTCCAAGAAAGACCGTAAGAGTCTCACCAGCTCCACCATCTACATGGAGACCTCTCGAAATGCAGAATACCCCGCCAAAATTTCCTTGCAACGACTGTCTTTGGCAGACATGGATAACCAATATGGGTGAAAGAGCCAAAGCGTTAAAGGTATCATAGTGTAGGCCTATCATATTCATTATCTGTGTTCAGACTGGAGAATAACTTTCCTGCAACAAAGGATGGCACTGTGATTCCTGCCTTTTAGGTTCTAATATGGAGTGCTCTTCGTAGACGCATGACTCTAGCTTCACTGTTTTCTCCATTAGGAGAAGCATTTTTGATCACTTCAGCTAGGTAAGAGCCTCGGACCCCTCCAGCGTCCATTTTCCCCCTAACTGCCATGTCTGGCTCACAGTCCTTGAGCTGGGCTTGCTGTTTGTCTCTAAAGCTTTTAAAGAAGAAAATCGATGACTACAAAACGCAGTGCACAAGACTGTCAGTATTTACTGCAGAGCACATCAGAGGGAACTATAAAGCATTATTTACATGAAGGACATTTTCTTCGTTTTTGTTTTTTTTTTTTACGTAAGTGTTCCGATGTGTTGTTTTGAGATTGAATTTGAGAAGTTATTTGTAATGTACAGAGAAGGGTTTTTTAATGCTTGCTCTGCTATTTCACAGAAAAGACACATTAAAGGGAATGCTTCAGCATTGTCTTGGTCAACAAAATAAATGGTTCCTGACTGAACAGAAGCATGCAATCATGATAAAGAGGTGCATATTGTTCAGCCATATAAGATAATACAGATACATTGTTTATTTCTTGATCATTTTTTATGATAATGTAAAATTTTTTATTTTTATACTCATGTCGGCTATTTATAAGTTGTAATTTTTTTCTACCCACCTCAAGATATGTGATCTAATATTCAAAATCAGACATAAATATGTTAATAGTTTGAATGCTCATGGAATTTGTCAAGCAATATAAAATTGACAAAAAGTCCATCTACCAGTGACATTAGCAAGCCAAGGATTTCCTTGTACTTCAATCTCACTGTATGACACAGAGTTTTTCTTTACTCTTAGTAAGCCTGTTGATTGTTTATAATTTATCATAAAAGACAATATACCCCATGAATGAGTGATCTCGCTCAAATCTTGTGTTTGTGCAATTTTACATAACGTATATCACACAGAACGCAAAAGTTTTTGAAAAAGTTTCTAATGCTCCTCAGCAGTATTGGGGAAAGTTACTTCTTAAAGTAAATGCTTTGCAATATTGCATTACTCTCTAAAAAAAAAGTAACTAATTACATTACTTACACTACCAGTCAAAAGTTTTTGAACAGTATGATTTTTAATGTTTTTTGAGAAAATTTCTTCTGCTCACCAAGCCTGCATTTATTTGATCCAAAGTATAGCAAAAACAGCTAAATTTTGAAATATTTGTACTGTTTAAAATAACTGTTTTCTATTTGAATATATTTTAAAATGTAATTTATTCCTGTGATTTCAAAGCTGAACTATTAGCATCATTACTCCAGTTACATGATCCTTCAGAAATCCAGAAAACAGCTGAGTAATTTTTTTTTCAGAATAACAGCATTTATCTTTTGTAACATTATAAATGTGTTTGTCATCACTTTTGATCGATTTAAATCCTTGCTACATAAAAATGTATTAATTTCTATAATAATAATAAATATACTAACTGAAGCTTTTAAATGGTATAGTGTATAATGTCACAAAAGCTTTTTATTTCAGATAAATGCTGATCTTTGGATCTTTCTATTCATCAAAGAATCATAAACAAATGTACTTAAATTTTGATAATAATAATAATCAGCATATTAGAATGATTTCTGAAGGATCATGTGACACTGAAGACTGGAGTAATGATGCTGAAACTTTAGCTTTGATTACAAGAACTAATTACATTTTAAAATATATTTAAATAAAAAAACTGTTATTTTAAAAAGTAAAAATACTTCTAATTTTTTACTGTTTTTGCTGTACTTTAGCTCAGATAAATGCAGGCTTGGCGGGCAGAAAAACCTTTAAAATCTTACTGTTCAAAAACTTTTGACTGGTAGTGTAGTTACTTTTAATGGAAAGTGATGTGTTACATTACTTTTGTGTTACTTTTTCTTATCTGGGCTGGGCTTGCTTGTTTTTATCATTTTTATTTATTATTATAACTGAATTGGATCATCAAAGGTCAGCAGCAAAGACATTGGTTAATAAAATGGGATCAAATCCATAAAGGATATTTGTATTATTTAGTTTTATTATTTAGTTATTTTGTTTTATTCTTTTGTGCAAGTGAGATGAGTAATTTCTCTCAGCATGGGAACAGAAGAGCTGTCAGTCAATACATGGGAAAACAAAGTAACTGGAGTTGCTTTTTTGAAAAAGTGTATTTTTTGTAAATATCTTTACTAGTTACTTGAAAAAAGTAATCTGATTATGTAACTCACATTACTTATAATGCTTTACCCCAAAACTGCATCTCAGGATACTTTAAAAATCATTGTATATGTTTCAAGTATTGATAATAACAAAAGGCGTTATTAATAATTGAGAAACAATAGTAATTGATAACTGAGCAGCAAAACAGCATATTCGAATTCAGCGTCATGTTTCACAATATTGCAGTTTTGACTTTTAAATCAAATAAATGCAGCCTTGGTGAGCATAAAAATCCTAATTAATCCAAACTTTTGATTGGTAGTTCATAAATGTTTGCTTGTGTTTAAATCTGTGAACATTCTGATAATCAGTTTTGTACTATTTCTACTACACAACTAAATTACATTACAAACATTTTTCAAACTACTTTCGGAGAGGCTTAACGGTTTTAATGAAACTGTGCTCTTTTAAAGATAGGCTCTATTAAAATGTTACATTTGGTGCCTTTTGTCTGGGTTGTTTGCAACTGTGCACCTGTCAGTATCCAGCAGCATCCTTTCAGGCGCTCCAGAACCTAATGGATGGAAGGAAACTGACGGGCTTGCGTCTCAGCCAATCAGCGATCTCCATTTCTCCCCTTCGGTAAATTTCTGCGCTCTGATTGGTCGCCAAGGGCGGAGCTGCGCCATCCTCAGCGGCCGTCTTTTTCTGTCAGTCGATGTGAGGAGACGCGAGACCGATGAAGTGAAAATAGCAGAATTGAGCGACGACGCTTGGATAAAGATATGAAGATATAAACTCCTAAACACAAACACACAAGGTATGGTGTTTTTTGCTCGACGCTTTCACGGTGTGAAATATAATCGTGTTTCCATTCCAGTGCGCGAAATTTCATTTGTGAAGCCGCCTAAAATTGACGAAGAAGCCGTGAGGAAGGCCAGACCACCAGCACAGATTGTGTTTGTTTGTCTGTTGATAACAAACACAACACGACACAACAGATTTGGCTTTAAAGTGTTTCTTGCATAATTACAAATATTTTATGTTGTCTAAATGATTGGCATCGGCGTTTTGGGTTCACAAAGCGGAAAAATGTCATTTACATGTAACGTTAGCTGTAATGGAGATAGATGTCTGCGGTGATTATGACAACAATGTAACGGTAATAGTGTCTGTGTTCAAAATTGAGTGTGCTGCCTATCTAGATGGCATTTGTGAACATCACTGATGTTATATTTTACCTTTAGGAAATTGGATGATTTTGTATTCTGCATGGCAACAATCGCATCCTCCTCCTTTGTCTAAACAGGGTAAGTCGTGACAGGATTTTTTCCCCATTATTTCATTATTAATACTTAAGTAAATATATGGAATGTGTGGCATTTTGTGCAGTTAATTATACTTAAGTGCAATATGTGAGACATGGATACTGTAGATTGTAGATGTAGATTATTGTCTTGTATGATTATATACCATCAGTTATTTACAGTACGTGCTTTCACCAGGATGTAGTGAATTAACAAAGACTTTGTAGACGCAAATCTGTTTTACCTATGTGAAAAAATGGCACACTGAACACCAAGGATTCAAAATCTGAATTTAAAATATAAATAAACATATATCGAACAAAGAAAATTAGAAAATATTACTTTTTTTTAAGATTATGCACTATGTTGTTACTAATCTAATAAACAAATCTGTGACAGACCATGTGTCCTATTGAGAAACTGTCCTAAATGAGAAAAAACACACAAAAAAAAGTAGATAAATTTTATAGTGCTCTCAGACTTTTGGAGCTCCTGTTTTTGTTACTGTATGTCAGGTTGTTCTTTTTTCAGTTGTTTTGATACTTGCAGGTTCCAGTGAGGATTCGCTGGGCACAAACAGCTTTTGCATCTGTGCTTTATTCATTACATGTAGTTCATGCTCACTTCATTGTTTTGACCCATGTGTGTTTACTTGAGGGTTTGCAAATATTTGCATTCAGCTGCTGAAACCATACGTGAATGCATTTTTGTTTTGCTTGAAATGTTCTCCTAATAATCTGTAATATATTTGCTGATCTAATATAAAGAAAAGCTTGCACAGGTCTGTCAGATAGTTCCTCAGCTGTGGGTTGTTTGTGAGTGTGTGGGTGCGTTTACCGTAGATGGTTTGATGTTGTAATTGAGTCTTGCGGCTCATATCCTGGTCTGCAATTAGTGAAGTGATTTATGGTTTTATTTTTACAGTCTAAACCATATTATTGTCTAGATGTGTTTAGGTTCTCATGACAAAGAAATGCTTTCTGGATCCTGCAGATTGTACAACTCAAACTTGATGTGTGCATAAATAATTGTGATTTCCTTCAGGAAATTCTTATCTAATTGTTGAACGTTCTGTCTGCGGTACTTCAGAAGACCACGCATTTCACAGTTACTGAGAGTTTTTACTGAATGTGTGATGCGCAGCCCACTTAGACATTACATAATCTTTAAGAGATGGTCTTGGTTATTGTGTGTAGGTTAGTGGGTGCTTACAGGGTTTTATATAACAGCTTCTGGCAGGTAGTTTTTAGAAACACAGGTGATATGTCTGCACTGTACTATGGTGGCCAATTTTTAGTCAAGAGCTGTTCAGTGTTCAGCAGCTGTTTCCATATTGTGAACTGTATGTCTCTCTTCTCTCTCTGGCTGTTTTTCCAAAGCTGAAGTCATGAATTATTAACTGGGGAGTAAGAGCTGCAAAAAAAAGGAACATAACCATAGCAACACTACATTGTTTTTCCATCACTATCTCCATCTACCTCCACATCGCTCATCTTGAATACTTTATCTTTTTGTGATGTTTCTCAGGCTAATAAGCAATGAGAGTGATGCACAGTTGTACACCTACTCACGGACACTAGCGCTGAGCACTCATTGCAGCCCAACAACAGAATCATTAAAAAAGATATAGTTAATGTAACTTAACACAGTTTAACTTGTTAAAGAGAACTCCACTTCCAGAACAACAATTTACAAATAATGTACTCACCCCCTTGTCATCCAAGATGTTCATGTCTTTCTGTCTTCAGTCGTAAAGAAATTATGGTTGTTGTGGAAAGCATTTCAGGTTTTTTTTGCATATAATGGACTTCATTGGTGCCCTGAATTTGAACTTCCAAAATGCGGTTTAAATGCAGCTGCAAAGGGCTCTAAACAATCCCAGCCAAGGAAGAAGGGTCTTATCTAACGAAACGATCGGTCATTGTTTTTCACAAAATAAAAATTTGTATACTTTTTAGGCACAAAAACTTGTGTAGCACAAGCCCTGGGATGTGCGTCCATGGCTCGTTCTTGATCGATTCATTCATTTTGAACGAATCTTTAATGTGACTCGGGAAGAATGAGTCGTGTCGGGGAGTGATTCATTCAGTCGTGTATGCGCAGAATCCTGTTAGGTTCTGTACTGGAATTAGTTCACCTGTTTCGAGTCTTTGGGTTTTTTGAGTCGTTCGTTCATCTTACGGGGCTGTCGCGTGATGCTGATTTTGCTAAAATGAATGAAATGACTGGAAAAAAAAATCGTTAATTTTGCTGAACGAGACTCAAAGGTCGGAGTTGGTAAAATGATCCAAACTTTCCATCACTGCTACGAATCAAGTCTTCGAACCACCACAAGTTCATTGTCTGTGTACTCCGACTCATAAAGGTAGAGTATGTAGAAAAACTCCATGTTATTTTTCTCCTACATCTTCAGAATCGTCTGACATCGTTGTACCTTTTTGTTTGTAAACAGCGTTTGACTTACTTGCACTTTCTTAGTCTTCGTGCGTTTGCTTTGTAAACACTGGGTCTGTGGTTCCACCTATGTTCCGCGTGACCTTTTGGCGTGATTCAATAGTATGTGAACGCGCATCCCAGAGCCTGTGCTACACAAGCTTTTATGCTTAAAAAGTATACAATTTTTTTATTTTCCAAAAAAAAATCACAGATCGTTTAGCTAGATAAGACCCTTCTTTCTTGGTTGGGATTGTTTAGAGCCCTTTGAAGCTGCATTTAAACTACATTTTGGAAGTTCAAAATCGGGGCACCAATGAAGTCCATTATATAGAGAACAATCCTGAAATGCTTTCCTCAAAAAACATAATTTCTTCACGACTGAAGACAGAAAGACATGAACATCTTGGATGACAAGGGGGTGAGTAAATTAGTTGTGAATTGTTGTTCTGGAAGTGGAGTTCTCCTTTAATATTAGTTCACACTGACAATGAACGAAAGTTTTAGTGATTTACTCACCCTCAAGCCATCCTAGGTGTATATGACTTTCTTCTCCCCTCGTTCATTTTTTTAAAGTTTGACATCAGCTTTCTTAGTATTCCTCAATCTATTCATTATAAACAATAAAACAAGAATAAAAATAGTAAAATGTAAAAGAATGTCTGTCTTCTGATTAATTTTTTGTTAAAAGTGTATAGGGTTGCTAGAGACCCGAGGTGTGTATTAGTGTAAGTACATTTTTCATGCGCAAAATATGTAAATATCTGATGACCAAATACATGCAGTTGACCTTTAGTATGCAATAAAATATGAATATCACTCTCATTTAATAGTGGAGTGCCAGTGATCAAAATAATGATTTTGTAGTCTTTGAAAACGATAGTTTTGTGAATATGGTTGAGATTGCGAATCAGAGCCAGATGCTGAATGTACTGTGGAAATGCGCTCTGACGATGACGGCGATGGTAAAATCATCTGCCCAAAATGAATCCTTTTAAGTTCCAAAAGCTAACGAAATATGCTTTATTTTATTTCTCTGTAATTGTTCTTAAAATATCCAGAGAGTTTTTTGCTATTGCAGAAGTTAGAGATCCATCTGTGCTGGATATGTAGGTCCGGGTCGCTAAAGACCCAAATATATAATAATGATTGGTGAAACAGCCATGCATTTAAGGGTTAAAAAAAATGTCCTGGCTCTTCAAGCTTTATAATGGCAGTGAATAGGTATTGAGATTTTGAAGTCCAATAAAGTGCATTCATCCATTATAAAAAGTACTCCACACGGCTCCAGGGGTTAATAAAGGCCCTCTGAAGTGAATCGATGCGTTTGTGTAAGTACAAAAGAAGGATTTGTAAAAAAAAATTGTAGAAGGATTTCGATATAAGCCTTTGCTGTAAACAAAACTTGGTTCTTGCAAGACTAGCATATTCTCACCGGAGCTTGCGCTACACCAACGTCCTACGTCATCCACTGGAACGTCACTCTTTTGTCAACGTGTGGACAACAAGTAGCGGAAGCTAGAGATTATGGTTTATGAAGTTTTAAATATGGATAATTTTCTTACACAAATGCATTGATTCATTTCAGAAGGCCTTTATTAACCCCCCAGAGCCATGTGGAGTACTTTTTATGATGGATAGATGCAATTTATTGGACTTTAAAATCTTAACACCCATTCACTGCCATTGTAAATCTTGGAAGAGGCAGGACATTTTTTAATGTAACTCTGATTTTACTTGTCTTAAAGACGGAAGTCATATACAGCTAGGATGGTTTGAGGGTAAGTAAATCATGGGATAATTTTCAATTTTCTGTGAACTGTCCCTTTAACAAACATAAATTCTGTAAAAATAAATCGCTCATTGTGAGTTTATGTTAGGTAATGAATTACCTAATGTTAGTTGTCTAATGTTAGTAAAGTTGTAATGTGTTACCATAACAGTTTTAATGCTTTTACATACTTTATAATTTAATAAAAGCTATTAAATTGATGTACAGTACTGTTCAAGAATTTGAGGTCAGTAAGATTTTTTTTTTGGAAATAACTTTTTTTAATCAGCAAAGATGCATTAAATTGATTGAAAGGCACAGACATTTATAATGTTACAAATTATTTCTATTTCAAATAAATGTTGTTCTTTTGAACTTTTTGTTCATCAAAGAATACTGAAAAAAATCTAACAATACATGTATTTTGAACAGCAAATCAGCATATTAATGATTTCTGAAGGATCATGTGACAATGAAGAATGAACTTGAACTTTAGCTTCATTTTTTTTTTTTTCAGGAAAAATTGAGATAAACTCATGAACTGTACCTGTGCTGAACTCTAGAGGGCAGCCTCACACCTCAAATCCCTTACAATTCTTCATAGAAATGTCTGTAATGAGATCTCTAGCTTTTTTTTTAGTCAGAGAAAACTACTACATCCTCCTCTCTTTTCTAGTTTTCACCGTTAAATCTATAACACCACATAAACGTTTTTTTAGATCTTCCACCAAGCTTTCATGCCATTTTTTACAATTTCTAAATCACAGTTTTGCTTTCAGGCCACTTTAACTAAAGAGCTTTTGAAACATGACACTGCTAATGCATAAGGCATTGTGTAAATTGTTGAGAGAGATCAAATCAATAGAAAAGCATTTCGAAGTGCCCTTGACATGAAGAGACGACCCAGTTACTCGCTACAAAGGATTAGCCAAACAACAAAAAACTTGTCAAAATGTATACGTATTGACATTTCTCCATCTGAAAATCACTTGACGGAGTCTCAAAATGCCTTTCTTTGTGGACGACATGTCCACATGGCGTCATTCTCCTGGCAGACCAGTCCTAACTGCCATCTGAGGAATGTGATATCTGAAGATCACCGGCGAGTACATAAACACGAACGCTGCCTTGATGTGGCGATCACGCATGTGTGTGCGCAGTCTGGAGTTCTAGGTTATCTCCAGTAATTAGGCTGCACCAATTAGGTGTGCTATTTTGGGCAGGACCGGTGGTATTTGCAGTGTTCTTTGTATTTTTATCCGTGTTACATAAAGACGACACACATTTTTAAGGGATGGGATGATGAGTTTTCATGCTTGTGTGGCCTTAGTGTGTGTGTGTGTTTGTACATATGTGTGTTTTTTTTTAAGTTTTTTTAGGAGTTGGTTTTACCGTTTAACTGTAAACATGAACAATTGGGTGTGTCTAGGTTACATGGCATGATGCATTCAATTAGATATTCTGTCATTCAGCCTTCAACGTGCCAATTCATAATTTGTAGCTTGAAAACTACATTTTTAAATTCAGATTGTGTTTGATTTTATTTGCTGGTGTAAAGAGTAGCTTTCAGTTCTGCAGCTCTGAGATGGCTTAGACGGCCCTTGGGAAGACACGTTGACCCTATTTGGATCCGCATCAAAATGTTGTTTATTGAAGAAAAGGGCTGTTTTGTGTTCTCTCGAGGGAGTGGCCAGTCTCTCTGTTTCTTTTTCCCTCTTTTTCATCCGCACTTTCAGCCAGGGCCACATGGAGGGAGAGACTCAGAGAATAAGGTAGTTGTTCCATGCTGGCCTTCAAAAAGGTTACTCTGTGCAACCAGCAACGCCTGCAGGTCAGTGAACAGTGTGGCTGTTTGTTAGCTTAATGTTATTAAAAGGTGGTCCAAATAAACACCCTCGTCCAAGGACATGGTTGTCCATTCCCACTTTACTGAGGACGCTATGCATTCGGCTGCTGATTTACATAATGTTTGTTTTGTGAACACTTGGGAGTCAAACTCAGGGGATGCAGTGCCTTGACAACCATTTAGAAAACAACACAGATGCAAGACATAAAACTAGTCAGCATGTTATTTTGATAGGTTGCTTTCTATCTTCACAAATGGGAGTTTGACTAAAAAACTCAACCTGATTCACTTGAAAATAAACACTTGTGCACAGCCACACTCTTCACTTGTGTCTCTCCTCTTTCACTTCCAAAATCTCCACCCTCTCACTCACAAAAGAGGCGTGTCTGTCTTGAGTAATCCAACACCTGCACCATTCAGGCGTGTTACTGTAACTGGCTAAACAGCCTGGACCTGTGAGAGCAGACAGAGAGCCTAAACACTCATCCCTCTCTGATTTACTTCACTAATTCACACTTTAAAGCTCATGTACCTGGTACAGAGGAAAGAGGGACGAAAAACACAAAAGAACAGAGTTAGAGGGGCTTCTCTGGAGATCCGTATCCATGCTGAGCCGTAGCAGGTGAAAGCGGTTCCTCTCTTTGTCATCCGTGTCGGATATGTCCGTGAAGGATGCCAGCAGTGCCGGAGTTGTGGTGGATGATAAACCGGACCCTTGTGGAACCCAAAGCCAGGATGGGATCGTTTTGGTCCAGATGGCTAGTCTCTCCATGCATATGTTCACCCCAGCGGACTTTAAAGGGAAGTTCAGGAAGATCCAGCCGAGAAAAAGACCTACCATCTTCAAAGAAGGTACTGCTCAGGTTTTGCTTTGGAAGTGTTATGACGTGTGAGTCATCCTGCGTAATGTGTGATTGAATTAGATTTGTCTTTAATGTCCTGCCAAGTCGTAGACTCCCATCTTTACCTCACACGCAGGATATCAATCTCATGTTTCTGGTTGTGTATTTTTTCTTAGTCAGTCAGTTGATAGCCTGCAATTTGTTTCAGCTCATTGTGTGAAATGTTGTGACACAACGCTATGATGTCATGCAGTGACTGTGTTTGAAGACATTCTGGTAGCCTTCAGCTAGAGATCATCGTGCGGGCGGGGATTTTCGTTGAAACTTGTGGCTGTGGTTGTGGTTGTATCGTACCTTTTAATTTTCTTTTCACATTATTAGAGCCAGGTTTTGAGAAGCCACCGTTAAATGTTCATTGTGGAGTTTTGATTTGAATTGTACGTGGAGATAAAAAAAATGGCTCCCATGGGTTGACAGGACCATTTCTACACAGTTAGCGATCTTTAGGGACTAACGTTGGGACCTGTGCCTACGTGAGCGATGGTGAAATGGGGGAAGGGTGGATGTGGATGATGACAGATAGCATCAGCATCAGGAAAGAGATCATTTTGGGTTTTAATTAGACCCTAGTTTTACCAGCATCTCAAATCATCCGGAACCACAGCTGGGATGGTTCTTGAGGAAAGCCAACCTATAGGAGAAAAGGCAAAGAAAAAAAAAAGAAAAGAAAAGACAAAAAAAAATTAAAATGTGAATTTACACTACCAGTCAAAAGTCTCTTCTGCTCACCAAGCCCGCATTTATTTGATCCAAAGTACAGCAAAAACAGTAAAATGTTGACATATTTTTGTTATTTAAAATAGCTGTTTCTTATTTGAATATATTTTAAATTGTAATTTATTCTTGTCATTTCAAAGCTGGATTTTTAGTCACATGATCCTTCAGAAATCATTCTAATATTCTGATTTGTTGCTTAAAACATTTATTATTAATATTATTATGTTGAAAACAGACGTACTAGTATATTTATATACAAGCCAGTATATATATAAGACAGTACTGTATATTTTTAAATATTTAATGGCATCTTTTTTATGACTGCAGGTCACTGATACTAATGTTATTAATGTCAACATCTCATTTGTCTGACCACAGTTCACTGTTTTTCTACTAAAGCTTCTCATCACCCGTACCTGTTCCACACTTGTTTGACTAGCACCTGGTGCTGAGGCAAAGTGGAGCGCACGTCTGAAAATGTTTTCGTTACATGTGGTCGTATAAAGATGTTCTGCGTCTAAATAAACTTAATTCTTGTCAAGAAAAAACAGACGGAAGCAGCAGTTGTGAGTGGGATGGCCAACTGCGCTAAATATTTTTAATGACGTTAAACTGGGAAAAATTAAATTTAAATTGAGAATGAATGGAGAGACTTGTAGGGAAACGTGGGAGATATGCGTATAACAAACCGTTTTGGTTTGATTTGTGGTATAATGTCTTGTGTTTTATTTGGTGCTGTGCTCTCTTGTTCCTTCCTCTTCAAAGCTAAAAAAGGGAGTATATTGAGTAGGGATGTGACGAGATCTCGTAGCACGAGACCAGTCGGATCTCGCGAGATCTCGTAACGATACCCCCATGAAACATTTTGCAGTGTTTACAATAGAACTGCATGATTAATCCTTAAAATATTGAGATCTCGATTCAAACACCCATGCGATCTTATTCCTGAATGACAACGATTTAGCTATGTCTATTAGGACTGTTGAGTGTCATCGTGTCAGTGGAGCGTGAGAAGCACGTTTCGTCGCTGCCCATGTTAATGAATCAGAGGGTCGGGGTAAATGTGAACGCAGAAAGAGCAACACAAACAGTCTTTTCAACCACATTATAATCATTATTTCTGTGTTACAGACATTTAAATAACAGAAGTTTATAGTTTGGGTATAAACACTTATTGTCTACAGTAGCGATCAAAGCGAAAGTATCTTAAAACTTGTATGTATAATAATGCTTATCCTCTTCCGCCAGGAGGTGGCGACAACTGCCCGTTTAAAAAAGTATGTCATTGAATCATTCATTCAGATTTCAATAGTCAAACAAGCCTTAATGATGTGAGACACTGACTCCTTCATTGTTTGTTTGTTTTTTTTATTATTATTTTGTTCAAATAAATATAGGTTTTTAAAAGACTTAAGCAATGAACAGTTTGTCAGAACCACTAGTAAATGACGTTTTTTTGTTTAGTTTTCTAATCTTTTTTTCTCCAGAATCATGAGAGAATCATGGTCTGCAGTTTATTAAAAACAACTGAGATTCTCAATTTATCCAGAATCGTGAAGCTCTTGTTTAAATGTTGTTTATTACTGCTTATGATTCATTAAAATGGAAGTTTAACTTCATAAAGTTCAAAATGCAACTACATTTTTTTGCATTTTGTCTTTTTCAGTTGAATAAAAGACTATTTTCCCTATATATTTGATCATTGAGGATTTCTTAAGAAAAGTTTAAAAATCTCATCTCGTCTCGTTCTCGTGAACCCAGTCTCGTGTCTCGTCTCATCTCGTGGGATAAGTGTCTCGTCACACCCCTAATATTAAGGGTTTCTGCTGAGTGGACGCCTATGTCTCCCATGATTGCTTTTTCAGAGCTGTACTGAACAGGTGTGTCAGATGCCTTTAAGACCAGGAACCCTCACAGAAGCCGTACTGGTTGGCTGAAGAGAACTTATATCAGAGGAGAAACCTTCTGAACACAAAGAGGGAGTTTTTTCTTAAGAGATTTAGCCTGAATTATTCACGTACAGCGATTTATGTAGATTTAATTTACTGACCCACATGTTGTTCCATATCAAAGGTTTGTTATGAAGAATGTTTATGTGCAACAGTGTTTCTCGGCTTTCCTTATTTAATTTTAGCATCTTGACCCATCACTGACTCTTATTGGAAAGAGCCCAATTAGATCATTACTTTTGGAAAGCATTTTGCTCACCAGCACTGACACGGAGCTAGTGTCACGGTAACAGGATCCTAGTCGCTGGATAGTTATGAGTCAGTGATCCCTGTGCCAGAGTCTAACAGCTGGCAGAGGCCGCCTGACGCTCCGAATGCTTGGAATTCTGGGGGTTTCTTGTAAAGATTATCTGAGCGTGACTGCTGTGAAGCTCTCGTAGCAGAGGATAAAATCATTTTACTAGGAATGTCATAAATTGATGTCTAGTATGAGTAATGCAGCAAAACAAACAGTTGACTCAGCATTTAATTGCTCTTCATTAATAACACAAACTAATTTAAGCAGCTGTACTGTTTTTAGCTTGCGCCTGCAGGCATGGCTATACGTTATTGTCCTGCATGGCTTTTATAGCAGCTCTCTTTGTTTGGCTTGGCAATTAAACATCACATCTGAATGCCAGACATGTTTTACGATGTTTACCATGTTTAAATATCCATTCAGCAGACGTACATTGAAAGTCATTGGGGTTCATTTAGAAGTGTATGATTTCTGCAATGCAGAAAACGCAGACAGTATCACAGAATCCAGTCATAAAAATGAAATTTACAGTATAATGCAGAATATCGCAGAATTTGGCAAAATGTGTATTACTATTAATGTTTATTATTATTCAGTTTTAGGAATGAATTATTATTATTATTATTATTATTATTATGTTTTATGAATACATTATTATTATTATTATTATTATTATTATTAAGTTTAATTAATTAAATATTATTATTATTATTATTATTATTAAGCTTAATTAATTAAATATAATTATTATTATTACATTTTATAAATGCAATATTGTTGTTGTTATTATTATTAGGTTTTAGGAATTCAGTATTTTTTATTATTTTATATATTTTTATTAATATTATTATTATGTTATTATTGTTGTTTAAAGTTTAATTAATTAATTAATTATTATTATTATTATTATTATTATTACATTTTAGGAGTTCAATATTATTGTTATTGTGGTATTTAGTTTAATGAATTCAATATTATTATTAATATTATTTTTATTATTATTAGGTTTTATAAATTCAGTTGATTTAGACATTATTTTTGTTTCATAAAATTATATTAAAGCGTTAAAACTGAATCCAGGAAAGTGTTGTTGCTGATGCCATTGACTTTGATTGTATAGGCAAAAACAGTTTGAAACATTCTTCAGAATATCAGAAAAAAGAAACCAGACTGGTTGGAATGGCTACAAAATGGCCTTTGATTTTGTATTTTGAGATAATTTATTTTGTCAGTTGGACAGTAAGCTCTACTTTTAAGTGATTTCTTTGAAGCTGCTCACCAGACGAAACCGTGAGAACGTTTGTGTGCGGTGGAAGTGGAGGGTGTGACCCCAGCTGCTGTGGAGATGTGCCCGGGGCTGCTGGGAGAGCTCAGTGTCAGCTGGGAGAGCTCCGCAGTAGCAGTAAAACCCTCAAGAGACCCACACACTCCTCAATTCAAGACACCGCAAACTGCACATTTCCAAACTTTTTCAGCGCAAACACAATTCATTTTGTATGGATTTATGTCACCACTTTATTGCATATAAATACAGCCTGTTTACCAGAGCTTTGTCAGAAATGGGACATTTTTATGGCTCTCTGAATATGAAGCAAGCTGCAACTGTCATATGCAGTGAGTAATGTACTAAAATATTGAAATAATAAGCAAGTTAAAGCAATTTACACAATATACGTATTTAATCTCTCTCATTTTTTATATTACATTGTTTGGTAATGCATCTTGCAGTATAAAGATCAGTTCCTCTCAGTTTCACATGTAATGTGACAGAACACGAATGATCTTTCTCCAGTCCTTTGGCTGAGAGCTATAATATACTGTGCTAATTACATACTCTGTCAATCAAGTTGTCATACAGTTATACAGCGCGCCAAAACTGCTCTTTTGGCGTAAACATGCTGTATGTTTGCAAAGGGAAGCATTCATACTTATCATTAGTGTTATCGGCATTTCTTTTTAGCTGCTTTCTGTGGACGTCTTAATATAGGCAAGGCAAAAGAGAACAAAAAGAACAAGAATTTCTGAAAAGATAAAAAGAGGAGAACATGTTTGGTATCTCGCCAACCGCTGTTAACAAATATTAAATCAACTGCTTTCACATGGAAACTATTTACTTTCATCCTTCCACAAGTCTTATGTTCTGTCTGCTGTAAAGTGAACATCTGAGAGATTAGCATCACATTCCTTTACTGATGTATATCGACCATTAACGCAACACCACGCTTTGTTTCATTTTAAAAGTATGTTTTGTAAATGAGATGTTTTGCCATCACAAGAATAAATTACATTTTGAAATATTAAAAATGGAAACATATTTTAAATGGTAATAATTTTTCACAATATTGCTGTTTTTGCAGCCTTGGTGGGTATAAGAGGCTCGCAATATTTATAATATTGAAAATTAAATATTTATTCAAAATTAATATTTGAATTTTTAAATTTAATGGAATGCTCTGGTTCCGAAAAACAATTATTTCTGACATGTTGTATACTGGCCATACATTTGTTGTTACTACACAGAATGGGACAAAATGATCAGACCAGCCTTGCAGGTTCGTATGAATCAGCTCTAGTCTCCTCCCTCTTTCTCTTTCTTTTTTCTTTTTTTTAAATGTAAAGGCAAAAGGTGTGAATCAGTTAAATACTGGTGTATACTTAGGACTGATACCAGTTTTCATTTGTTTAATATCTTAAAGCAAAGCTTTCAGTTGCACTTTGTCCTGTAGGGACATTACCCAGTGGTGACATCACTGTCTTGGGAATTAAAGAGAGACAATAATGATGTCATAAAGTTAACTGTTGTGCCTTCTGCATGAGTCAAATTGAATGCTTAGTAATAAAGTACTGAATCACATTTTTGCTTTAGAAACCTATGCAGTAGGTTCTGTTCACTGTATGTGTGTTTGGCTGCAGTTCTGTGTGTCAGCCAGCAGATGGTGTGACAATGTAATCCCATTCCCACACACTGACTTGTCCATCCTGTTGTGCACGCAAGATCACATGATTAGTGTTTGACAGGCTGTTGCCCTCCACCTGCTGCACCTTATAAATACAGTGGGTACGGAAAGTATTCAGACCCTCTTAAATTTTTTACTCTTGTTTTATTGCAGCCATTTGCTAAAATCATTTAAGTTCATTTTTTTCCCTTATTAATGTACACACAGCAGCACCCCATATTGACAGAAAACCACAGAATTGTTGACATTTTTGCAGATTTATTAAAAAAGAAAAACTGAAATATCACATGGTCCTAAGTATTCAGACCCTTTGCTGTGACACTCATATATTTAACTCAGGTGCTGTCCATTTCTTCTGATCATCCTTGAGATGGTTCTATACCTTCATTTGAGTCCAGCTGTGTTTGATTATACTGATTGGACTTGATTAGGAAAGCCACACACCTGTCTATATAAGACCTTACAGCTCACAGTGCATGTCAGAGCAAATGAGAATCATGAGGTCAAAGGAACTGCCTGAAGAGCTCAGAGACAGAATTGTGGCAAGGCACAGATCTGGCCAAGGTTACAAAAAAATTTCTGCTGCACTTAAGGTTCCTAAGAGCACAGTGGCCTCCATAATCCTTAAATGGAAGACGTTTGGGACGACCAGAACCCTTCCTAGAGCTGGCCATCCGACCAAACTGAGCTATTGGGGGAGAAGAGCCGTGGTGAGAGAGGTAAAGGAGAGCCCAAAGATCACTGTGGCTGAGCTCCAGAGATGCAGTCGGGAGATGGGAGAAAGTTATGGAAAGTCAACCATCACTGCAGCCCTCCACCAGTCGGGGCTTTATGGCAGAGTGGCCCGACGGAAGCCTCTCCTCAGTGCAAGACACATGAAAGCTCGCATGGAGTTTGCTAAAAAACACCTGAAGGTGAGAAATAAGATTCTCTGGTCTGATGAGACCAAGATAGAACTTTTTGGCCTTAATTCTAAGCGGTATGTGTGGAGAAAACCAGGCACTGCTCATCACCTGTCCAGTACAGTCCCAACAGTGAAGCATGGTGGTGGCAGCATCATGCTGTGGGGGTGTTTTTCAGCTGCAGGGACAGGACGACTGGTTGCAATCGAGGGAAAGATGAATGCGGCCAAGTACAGGGATATCCTGGATGAAAACCTTCTCCAGAGTGCTCAGGACCTCAGACTGGGTCGAAGATTTACCTTCGAAACAAGACAATGACCCTAAGCACACAGCTAAAATAACGAAGGAGTTAGAAGGAGATTGTCGGAAGTAAACGCCCAGTGCTATGATTGGCTAACAGTTGTGTATGTTTGACAGCCTACATCCTTCACAGATGGACATTGCTGTGATTTATGTTAAAAACACATAGATACTCAGTACATATTACAATCTGTAATAACAGATAAAACAAGTGACCACGTACTAAAAACAGGTGCTCACACTTGTGTGGTGCGACATTACTGTCGAATCCAATATAGTCACACATCATCGTCTTTTGTTTTAACTTCCTAAAAATCCTGTGTCGAATTGTGTTTCTGTTTAGTTTCTATGTGCATTCGCCTCTCTCATTATTTACACTACATGTGCAAATTGGTGAGCGAGGCAGTGTTTAGCCACACTATTACATCATAAAATGGCACATTCCACAACCTGTCATTTTGGCAGATCGCTTTAATATAAGCTGTTTTAAGACTAACACAAAAGTTTTGAGTTAGGATGTTTTCATGGTTCAGTGACCTCTTATGTGTCAAAAGCTCAAGAGAATTTTGATTTCTCAGTTCATGACTTCTTTAAAGAGCTTAATTTTAAAGGAATAATTCACCCAAAAATTTTGATTTGTTGAACTCACCCTCATGTCATCCGAAATGTGAATGTTTGTTCATCTGAATGGATTTGGAGAAATTTAGCATTACATGACTTGCATCACTGCCAATGGATCCTCAGTGAATGGGTGCCGTCAGAATGAGAGTTCAAACATCTGATAAAATCATTAAAATAATCCACAAGTAATCCACACGACTCCACTCAATCAATTACCATCTTGTGAAGTGAAAAGCTGTGTGTTTGTAAGAAACAGATCCATAATTGTGATTGTTTTTAACTTCAAACCATTGTTTTTGGCTAAAATATGAGTAGTCTATTCATAATATTGTTTTCTCCAGTGGAAAAAGTAATTTCATCTGAACCAGGAAAGAAGTATGCACAGATTATACAATTTTTATCTCCTTGTGCTCTCATTCTGACAGCACTCGTTCACTGCAGAGGATCAGATGGTGAGTAAGTGATGTAATGCTAAGGGCCTGTTTACACTAGTGTGTTTTGATGCAAATGATCCATGTCTACACTGTTTTCACTGTGTTTCAAAAATAATCTCCGTCTTCACTACACAAACGAAAATGCAATTCACGTGACCATTCATGCACACTGGGCATGTAGGCTACAACAATAAGCATGATATTATTGTTTACATGGTCATCAAGGATATTCAGAGCGAATGTGGACAGCCACGCCAGTGTTTTCGAAAGTCTCTGTTTTGGTCCATTTACACTGATTCACATGGGGTCTGCAGCGTTTTCGAAAGGGTCAAAACGCTGTAGTAGTGTAAATACCAGGTTTAAATGTAGCAAAATTAATGTGTTTTAAAATGAAAAAGCACTAGTGTAAACGTAAGCCTAATGTAAGCCTAAATTTCTCCAGTTCCCATGAAAAAACAAACTCATCTATATCTAGAATGGCCTGAGGGTACATTTCCAGCAAATTGTCCTTTTTGGGTAAGCTTTTTGGGTAAGCCTTTAACATATTAATATTAAAATAAGATGCCATTAAATATGAATAGTAGTGTGTTTTGTTATTAATGCAACCAGATAGATTGCAAGCTGATTTGCTGAAAGACATAAAGAAAGAAAGTATCAACAAATCAACGTGCAATCTCTGCAGCATCATTTTACTGAAAGCATATTTACTTTATGTGAACTGTCAGGATGGCAAACAGGAACATTGAGGTACAGTTGTTCTGTACCAATCTGGTTCGGGCAGTACTGCAGTAAACAAACAAACCCCTCCCCCTCCTGTTTTCTTGATGTCCTTCTCAGGGAGACTGGACAATACCAACAGCAGCTCTCTCTTTCATTCTCTCTCTGAGAGCCAATCCTCTTAATGCAGAGTGAGAGAGAGAGAGCGGCTGATGAGAGAGAGTCTGAGTGAGGGAGGGGGCAGGAAAGAGAGAGGTAGAGGAGAGAGAGCAGTTGGTGCTCAGAGCTGACACAGGACACGTAGCGAAAGACAGTGCTGCAGCGTATGGCGCTGTGAAGCGGCCTCTCTCTCTCACTTTGCATCACTCCACCAGCTCTCTCTGACTGGATTCTCATCTCCGTATCACTACGGCGACTGAGCCTGCTACCCAGCCATGGCCAGCCAGCAGGACTCAGGCTTTTTTGAGATCAGCATCAAGTCTCTGCTGAAATCCTGGGGCAGCAGTGAGTACGAACTCAACACACACGCAGTATTCTACATCTACGTGAGACGCCGTTCAGTGCATTCGTGTGCTGATCCTTCTGTAGGACAGAGTTGTTTATGTGCATTTCCTCAGTTTTAGATCTAAACCCCATCGGTTTCATGTCAATGTTATCAGAAGACTTAAGTGGTTCAGTTCACTCTGGGATGTTTACATCCTTCTGTTATTTCTGAGATTACTGGCTCTAGTTATCCACTATTCTCACTCGTAGAGGCACTCAGGATGTTACTGATGATGTTAAATGTATGCGTGTGTCCGGTTCATTAGTGTTTGGCTGGAGAGGTTGCGTTATGTAATGACTGCAGACCAAAGGGGCTCGTGACGTGATCAGGAGGATTTGCGCTGTTGTTTTGCATCACGTGCAGCGCTTGAGCACGTCAATACCTCTCAGTGTGCAAACACAACTGCGTGTCAGTGTGCGCCATGTCAAGGTTATTCTATGCCGTGGATGATGTATATAACAGTGACATCATATGTTTCTGATGATGTATGGAAAGTTTTATTTTACAGAGTCTAAGTGGAATATAGGGTTATTGTTTTGCACTTGTGAGGGACAAGTGGAGAACTTTGTGTACCTGAATTATTTCATAAACTATATTAGTTTATTTTACAATCGTTTTGATTCATCATTGATTATTCTGTTGATTATTTGTTTAATGTATTATTAAGTTTATATATATATATATATATATATATATATATATATATAACCTTATGTAAAATATTAACAAAAAGGGTCTGACATTACAGTTTGAGTGTTAAATCAGAAGTGAATAGTTGACATTGAAGGTGCTGTGTGGTAATATGCTGCTGATGCAAAAAGGTTATATCACTCAGTTTAACCTGTATTAAATAGGTCTTAGCCTCACAAATGACCTCTTCAAATACCTACAGTTTGACATGTTAAGTCGCTGCTCTGTAGTGTGTGTTAGAGAAATCTCTAACTTGCATTGTCAGCAGAGGTATTACTGTCAACTGAAGGTGATAAAGATGTGTTTTCCTTGTACAGAGGAGCTGTGTTGCTGTCCAGTGGCTGTTAATTTGTTCCCGTGTGTTTTAGACGTGCTGCTTGAGACCTGTGAAGTAGAACAGGTGGCCTGGTAACAGTCTGCTAACTCACTCAAGCAAATCCACTCAAATCTCTTTCCAGTCCCTCTGATCTCTTTTTCTGCATGCTGTCTATCTTTTTTTTTTTTTCTGTTGCATGCTCTTTCTTTATCAGTTTAATTCGCTTTCACTTGGTACGCTTTCCAGATGCCCAGGCTTTTCTGTTAGACCCACCCTTTTAATGTAAGGTCAGCCTGCTGTGAGTTAGTTTGTGTACAGAGTGATTATTAAAATGAGCTGGAGCAACAAATAATTAAGGTGAGATAAAGAGAAGATGAATGGAGAAAGGGGTCTTGTATGTTTATGTTGATAATCAAAGTGCAGTTTGCTGCCTCTTTTGTAATGCACATTTAGACATGCTTGCTTATTATGGAGAGTGGGTCTCTAATTTGATTACTGTATTATACTGTATTTCCAAACAATCGCATGGACTTAGTAGTCATAAAGATGATGGTGTGTATCATAATTATTGTGTATATACTGAACGGTTGTTTAGAGACTAATGTGTTTCTTTGGCTAAATTTAACCCTCCATTGGTAACATATAAATATCCTTGTTTGGAAAGCAAAGTTTTTCTTGAATATATCATTTTTATAATGCTTTTTGTATGCAAAAGATGTTATTTTAGTGTTAAGTTTTGAACTATTAGGTTTTCTATGATGGTGTCATTATATAAACTTGGTAAACATTGTTTAGACTGATAAATTACGAGTATATAGGTCATCTGACAAAAAGATGTGGCTCACGAGATCCATTTGTTCATTTTAAACTAGTTCCACTATGGTTTTTTTGTGCATTTATGTCATAATAATACATACTGCATTTCACTGGATTTCACTGGATCCACTGGAGTGTGCAGTGATGGTGTCACAACATCATATTTCACTGGATATCATAGGGTCTGTTATAAAAATGATATCAGAATAAGTTGTGACATCGTCACTGCATTTCACTGGATCCACTGGAGTGTGCAGTGATGGTGTCACAACAGCCATTCTGACATCATATTTCACTGGATATCATAGGTCTGTTATAAAAAATGATATCAGAATGGCTATTGTGACATAACTGAGCATTCCAGTGAATCCTGTGGTATCCAGTGAAATGCAGTGATGAAGAGAAATATGATATCAGAATGGCTGTTGTGACAATCATCAATGCATTTCACTGGATACCACTGGATTCATTGGAATGTGCAGTGATGGTGTCACAATGTGTATTTATTAAGGGCATTGTAAATGTAATGCTTTTATAGATTTAACTGAAATTTACAAGTTCTATATATATGCATGTTTTGAAGATTAGTTGTGTGTACTCCCGTTAAAAAGCAATGAATGTGTTAGAAGAGTGTGTGTCAGTGCTGAGGTTAAATATAGCGCCACATAGTCCCTCCCACCCTCTCTCTCTTACTCGCTCAAACTTTCACTCTCTCTCTTGGCTTTGCTTGAATTCCAGCTTGACCTTCTCCTCAGTTAGGGATTGCTTTTATCAAAAGTCTACTAGGAGCTACACAGGAAGGCTGTGTTTCCTTGAACTTGCGGTCTCATGCTCCCATAACTCCAAGAGCGAAGCCCTGCTATTCCAAGTTCGTGGCTGTTTAATACGGCTGCCCAGCATGGTGCGGGTCCACCAAGACAGGGTGAGAAGACAGATGGGAAGTATGGCGCTCTGGTGGAGGTAGAGGGCTAGTTTTGTTTTGGATTACTGAAACTGACACGGGCGCATCATGGAGCTTTCTCCCGTGCGGTGGAGTCGGGCCAGCGTCATCAGCTTCATCAAGGGCCTTGGTAGGTGCCACCGAGCGAAAGGTCTGCGGGTGTGTGGGTGTTGTTCATGTTCTCAACGCTTGCTGTAAGGAGGCTGCATTCTGTGGATTCCTGATAGTGTGTTCAAGGCTCATGAAGCAAGCAGAATATTTCACAGTTCAGCTCCCCTCCTCATTCAGGCTCAACAGCAACTTTGGAGGTGTCAACCTACATCCGCTATTTGTCCATAAATAACGTAGTTGATGTTAATGTTATTTACAGATGACTGTCATGCGAACCATATGTAGTAAGGTCAAACTGACAATTAACAAATGTTCAATGTCTGTTTAGGTCTTGTTTGAAACTAGGCATCGAACAGCTTTTAAATATTCTGGCTTCCGTCTAGGTGGTTTGTCTCATGTCATTTAGCACAAGTAATCATTCCATTGTTCTACCCTTGACCTGAGCAGTGGAGCCCTGGTGTCGGGTCACGAACTCATGACATACAGTGCATTTCTTCATTCAAGCATACAGAAAGAATTTCCGAACTATATCTAAACATCCATGCAGGCGCAATACTTTGACAAACATCCACAACACTGTAACTCTATGTCAACAAGTTTTACACCATTCACATATTCTTTAGAAGACTAAATTGACATTGAAGATGTAATAAGTGTAACTGTGACTGTGTGGAGGAATTGTCTACTTTTGATGGTGGTTGAATGTGGGATTAAGCAGCAGAGCATCACTGTTTCTACATGGATTGCTTTAGTTTTAAATGAGCAAAAACTAGTTAATGAGAGCTCTTTTTAACAGCCCTGTAATAACTGTTCATTAAAGCATTTATGTAATCATCATTGTGAGGTAAATGCCTCATTTTAAGTCACTTCAAGTCTCTTAAACTTCTCATATTGCTGTTAGGATTTTTTATTCGTTTTGCAGCTTGTGACTTGTAAGGTTGCAGGGGTCTATTCTAAGAGGAGCACATGCTCGAAGCCCCTGCAGCCACATGACGTGGGCTCCCCCGGCCCCGGCCAACCTGCTGACCCCCTTCCCCCCTTTGGGAGCGATGACATGGTCTTGCCAAAAATGAAAACACCAGCTGCTCCATCCCTGGTCAATGTGAGATGGTGCTCTCAAGGCACAGACTCAGGCCTTAACCCTAACACTGACAGCACCACTTTCAGCATCTCAAATCTGTCAAAATATCTGCTAATCTGACAAGACGATTCTATCTCAAAGCATTTGATGACCAGGCACTTTTGCCTCTGTGTGGGATCAAATAATCAGTTGTATTCACTCATGCACCACATAACATGTCAGAGTTTGTCAGTGCACAGCCCACCAAGTCATGTATAGAATGATCCGTAATAAACTAATCATGCTTTTTTGTCCGTTCCCAGCATCCCCCATAGGAAAGCGCCCCCTCCCCCAAGTGAGCAGCGCTCCAGGCGAGAGGAAAGGTCCTGTTGCCACCATGCCGGTTACCGTGGACCCTGAGAGCAAACCTGGCGAGTATGTCCTCAAAAGCCTGTTCGCCAACTTCACCACCCTGTCTGAACGCAAAATACGCATCATCATGGCAGAACCACTGGTAAGAGAACTTTTTTTTCTTTGATGTCAGATTTTTTTCAGGCAAGACAAAGTTTAACATCTCTTATGATGTAATTTGCTGTTCTTAAGAAAAATCCTTCAGTTCCCACATTCTTTGGTTTTTCAGCGTTTTTGTGTCTTTGAACTCTTTCCAACAATGACTGTATAATTTTGTGATCCATCTTTTCACACTGAGGACAACTGAGGGACTCATATGCAACTATTACAGAAGGTTCAAACGCTCACTGATGCTTCAGAAAGACTTCAGTCATTATTAGAAAGGGTTCAAATACACAAAAATGCTAAAAATCCAAAGAATTTGTCGGACCTGAAGAATTTTTCTGAAGAACAGCTGGCAGTTTAACTGTTGAGGACAAACAAGGGATTAATGAACAACTATCACTAAACAAAAAAAAACACACACACAGCTGTGGATCATTCACGTAACAACACAGTATTAAGAATCAAGTGTATGTCAACTTTTGAACGGGGTCATTTTTATAAATTCAACTATTATTTCTCTTGTGGACTATATGTAAACATCCTTTATGTGAAATATCTTATTCAGGTCAGTACTAAACAAAAAAGAACATGCATTTTGTATGGTCCCTCCTATTTTGGTAAAATAATATTTTGCATATTCTGTAAGGTGTATGTAAACTTTTGACTTCAACTGTAAATATCGTCTAGCCCATATTAAAGCAGTCACCACAAGTCAGAGTTTGGTTTGAGGCTTTCTTACGCCTCATTTTAGCTGATTCTCTGGTATGTTGAGTAGTCTAGAAAAACAGGAAGTGTATAGTATGCTGTCTAAGTCAATTAGGTGGAGGAGGAAAGATATGTAACAGCCCTGGCATACAAGTCATTAATGACTCTGCTGTGGCTTTCATTTGTAATTGCTTTAGTTGGCAGGCATCGATGTTAATACTTCACAATATATCTTCAAACTGCACTAATAGCCGTGAGATACTGTGTCTGTTTTTGCTGCAGTGGCTCAGGTTGCCTGGTCTCTCTGTATCACTGTAATTCCATTATGCTGGAGTGCAGATTTAAGTGGACAGGAATGGGTTTCGTCTACTTGGTATGTTCAAGCCAAAAAGCTCACAGAGCAAACAGGAAGCAGTCAAAGTTCTCAGCACACCCATTTAACTAATATCTCTGTGCACAGACATACTGCGTCCAGACAGCGTGCTTTAAGCTAATGAATCAAGTTCACATTCATGACTTTGTCATCACAGTTGAGGTGTTGAGTTTTATCAGGCCCATTTTCAAGTCAACAGCCAGTAATATACAGTTCACAATTTATAGATTCAGCCATGATGTAGACATCTATATTCAATCTGTTTGTAGAATCCCAGCTCACATTTGACCCTGTCCACCCTCGTCAACCTGAAAGTATCCATGCGTGTGTCCACGAGTGTGTCTGCGTGTTATGAGGTTAATCACTTGATTTGACCTCCAGACCCAACCCTAGTTAAGTTGTTCTCTTGGCTTCATGGCCTACTTTTCCACGCCTGCACATTAAAGCTGTGGCATCTTCAGAAGATAGTTAAGTTAAGTTTAGTCCTGTTTGGATCAAATAAATGAACTTCAGAGTATTACAGCTGTTTTAGTGTTAAAAATCAGTATATAAGAGTCTTTGCTTACCTCTTTCAATCACTGATAATGCGAAAACATGGAATAATGGGTTCAACAAAGCTGAGAGTATCCTGATTAAAATTAGCCTCTAAAATGAACTCTTTCTCTGGCAGCATTTTTTAAAAAAAGTTAACATTTTTGATCATTCTCACAAAAACTGCATGGCCCCCAGAATATTTTGTGGTATAAATATCTGAACATGCAGTATGTCAAAAGAAAGAACAGAGCCTCTTTATTCTAGCTTCATGCATTCTTTTTTTATGTGGATGTTTGTGAATGCTACCGTATAAAAAAAAAAAATCAGTTAGCGGCAGAGAAAAAGTTAATAAACAAACAATCAAGTCTGTGAAGATTTGCGAGTTTAGATTCTGTGTGGTGCTGCGTATATGTTATTTCAAGTTCATTCATTACAAAAGAAAGATTGTTTTCCAGATGGGAATCTGCAGCCAATGATCTATGTTCTTTTTGATGTTCTGCAGGAAAAGCCCCTAACCAAATCTCTACAAAGAGGAGAAGATCCACAGTTTGATCAGGTGAGATAAAGTGACGTTTCCCATATCCGTCCTGACATCTAAGACCTTTTTATCCTGGCTCCCAGCAGGCACAAGACATCAATATAATTTCAGATCGACGTTGGACCCCAGTGTTGGACAGATGTTGCATTTTGGTTAAAAAGAAAATTGGGTTGACGTCAAAATCCAACATCAGTTTGACGTCAACCTCCAACGTAGGACAGATGTTGCATTTTGGTTGAAAGCAAAAATCAGTTTGACATTAAGCTTCGACATAGGACAGACTTTGCATTTTGGTTGAAAACAAAAATCGTGTTGACGTCAGAATCCAACGTCAGTTTGACGTCAAAGTCCAATGTAGGACAGACGTTGCATTTTGGTTGAAAGTGAAAATCGGGTTTAACGTCAGAATCCAATGTCAGCTTGACGTCAACCTCCAACATAGGACAGACGTTGCATTTTGGTTGAAAACGAAAATCGGGGTGACGTCAGAATCCAACGTCAGTTTGACGTCAACCTCCAGCGTTGGACAGACTTTGCATTTTGGTTGAAAACAAAAATCTGGTTGACGTCAGAATCCAACATCAGGCTGATGCCAACCTCCAATTTTGGACAGATGTTGCATTTGTGTTGAAAGCGAAAATCGTGTTGACGTCAGAATCCAACGTCAGTTTGATGTCAACCTCCAACGTTGGACAGATGTTGCGTTTTGGTTAAAAACAAAAATTGGGTTGTCAGAATCCAACATCAGTTTGACATTGGCTTGAGATTGCCTTGCTTTGCCTTGACGTTGGATTTTAGTTAGTTAATGCCACAACCTAAAAATAACAAAGGCTCATAACTTTGGCCAAACGTTGGATTTTGGTTACTTTGAAACACAACCTGCACAACTAATTATCAGCGTCAACTGACGTCGGTATTGTATATCACATTAATGTTGTCATTAGATGTTGTTTTTCTATTCAATTTTGGTCACCTGACATCACAACCGAAATTTAACCAAAGATCGATGTCTTATGTTGTTGTTTGCCTGCTGGGCTGATATACACTCACAATTAAACAGTTAGCACTGTAGACGTATTTTTGTTTTCATTCCACCAAAAATTGATAGCTCTAGAAATGATAAAGTAATGTTGAGAAAGAATAAATGATCTGCTTCAATACCATCCAACATTTCTTGTCCTTTATTGGTCGATTTTTAGTCATCATCAGTCAGACCCTAAGAATAGCATTCCTGTAGTTGGTGCTGTGCTGTCCCGACTTTACCCCTCTGTACTGAATTCTTAAGCAGCCTGAATGTGTGTGTGCATGAACATCTCACAGTGGTTGGGGGGGAATACCAGGCCGTCTCTGCCCAGACTCCCCTCCCTTCCTCTATTTGGTTTAGCCCAGCCTGTATGACCGCATCCACTCCCTGGATCTCAATTCTGGCTGTTTTCTGAAGACCCGAATTCTACCCATAATAACATTTAATTTAAGCTGCATCTCAATTTGCCTGCTAATACTACAGTATTCCCTAAAAGTATGAATTTCGAATAATTTCGAATAATAGGATATAGATATAGTATAGTATATACTATATAAATTGAGACGTAGCATTACAGTCTAATATAATACATTACATTAATATATAATACATTAAATCTTTCAAAAGGGCACATTCAAGCAATGTTGGACATACCATACTACCCACTGTTTTTAAAATTAAGCATTGTGCTCAATATGCAAATTTTCTGCTTGTATAAATTACCCTGATAACTTCCGTTGTTATATGGTTGCTGCATACTGATTCATATACTGTTTTTATAAAATAGTTGGTATGCAGCATATACTGTACAGTAAGCAGTATACTAATATTCCATTCTGTCCATAGCCTGAGTTAATTCACTTTGCATTTTGTGTTGCGCAGTTAGCACTGTGACAGCTGATGAACAATTTCCTGAAGTTACTTCCTATGTTTCCCAACAGCTGATCAGCACTATGAGCTCACTTGCTGAGTATTGTCTTCCCTCCATCCTGCGGACGCTGTTTGACTGGTATAAAAGACAGAACGGCTTGGAAGATGAGTCCCATGAGTACCGCCCACGTGCAAACACCAAGTCCAAAAAGTGAGTCCTCACCAAGATTTAAAGTTACTAGTTTTTTAAAACTTTTTGAAAATATTAGCTAGTATGCCATTAAGAGTGTGCAAACTCTCGTATGGCGAAAGTTAGCACCCTGTCTACAGTGTATACTATAGATGTAACACTAGAACGCACAATGTCAAGTATCTGCTTGTCTCATTTGACTCTTTAAGTCAGTAAGATCTGATTTAATATTAACATGTGTTGTGTGAAAAGTATATTTGTGTTTATGTATGTGTGATCTGGTGTGGATGGAAGCGTATGATTGATGCCTGTCATCAGGAAGCCTTGCCTTCATCTGATGAAATACAATCTCTACTGCAGTGCTCTGCACAGCAGCTCATCTGACATTAGGCCAGTAATAGCTAAAGGGCTGCGATGATCGCTGTTTTTGAATAGTTGCGCTAACAAGATTAGCATCGTCTGGTGGATCTTTTTTCCTTTGGACATTTTTATGCAAGCCATGTTTTTTAAGTGTAATTTAGAAACCAGTCCCTTAAAACATTTTCTTAGTCTGAATTCTTTGCTACATATTAGTGGTGAAGGCAAGGCAGAAATTCCTCAGCAGTGATATGGGATCTCATGTCCGCAGACCGTAATCAAATAACGCTATTGGCAGTTAGGTTTGGTTACATCAGTGCTTCAGAATCAAATACAGACCGCAGAGGATTTCAGAAGCTCTCATGACGCAAACCCCGGAAGCATGTTTATATTATTGACTTAGGCAAGCAATGGTTGTTTATAAAAATGTGATTTACTCAATTTCTTCTCATTCCTTCTTTCAGTGATGAACAACAGAAAGATTATCTGATGGAAAGAAGGGACTTAGCAATAGACTTCATATTCTCACTGGTGCTTATTGAAGTTTTAAAACAGGTAGGTTATGACCGAACAACCACAAAACTGACAATCTGTCTTAAAAAAGAAGCAGAAATGTATACGATTTTATGTATGTACACTACCAGTCAAAAGATTTTTTAATGTTTTTTTTTTTTTAAAAGAAGTCTTTTCTAAGCCTGCATTTATTTGATTCAAAGTACAACAAAAAACTGTACAATTTTGAAATATTTTTACTATTTAAAAAAACTATTTTCTATTTGAATATATTTAAAAATGTAATTCATTCCTGTGATTTCAAAGCTGAATTTTTAGCATTATTACTCCAGTCACATGATCCTTCAGAAATCATTCTAATATTCTGATTTGAAAAAAAAAAAAAAAAAAAAAAACATTTATTATTATGCTGAAAACAGCTGAGCAGATTTTCAGGTTTCTTTGATGAATAGAAAGTTCAGAAGAACAGCATTTATCTGAAATGGAAATCTTTAAATGTCTTTATCATCACTTTTGATCAATTTAAAACATCCTTGCTAAATGAAAGTATTAATTTCTATAATTTATTAAAAAAAAGAAAAAAAATTCAGATTAATGCTGATCTTTGGATCTTTATATTCATCAAAGAATCCTGAAAAATGTACTAACTATTTTAAGTATTTATAATAATGATAATAAATGTTTCTTGATCAGCAAATCAGCATATTAGAATGATTTCTGAAAGAACACGTGACACTGAAGACTGGAATAATGGTGCTGAAAATGTAGCTTTGATCACTGGAAAAAATTAAATTTTTATATATATTCAAATAGAAAGCAGTTATTTTAAATAGTAAAAATATTTCAGAATTACACTGTTTTGCTGTACTTTGGATTAAATAAATGCAGGCTTGGTGAGCAGAAGAGACTTCTTTAAAAACATTAAATATCTTGCTATTAAAAAACATTTGACTGGTAGTATATAATGTATAATTATTGATTTAATTTATTTAAATTTGATTTACTAATTTACATTGTATTTTATTGTACTTATTTAATTTAAAGTACTAAATAAATAGATTGATCAATTAATTAAATGTATTTATTTAGTTATCTTGTATTAATTTATGGTAATTTATGTCTTTTTACTCATCCTTTTTCTTTGTAGATCCCTCTTCACCCTCTTCTGGATGGCCTCATTCAGGAAGTCATTAACTTGGCCTTCAAACACTTCAAGTACAAAGAGGGGTAACGATCCATTTAAGTTATTTCCTCCATCCGCCATAATCCATTATTTTCCTGCGTGTGTTTGCATGAGTAAATCTGCATTATAAGCATTTTACATCATTTTAATTTTCGCTCAGTCGAGTGTACTCACTGTAAATGTAAGTGTCGTTAAGAATGACAGTAAGAATAACGATATTTCTCTGTCCTGCAGATACCTTGGGCCCAACACAACCAACATGCACATAGTGGCTGATCTGTATGCAGAGGTTGTCGGTGTCGTGGCCCAGTCCAGGTAAATTATGAAGCAGCCAAGAAGAACATATTTAAAGTTTCAGTTACAGTTATGTGGAGTGAGATTTTGGACCAGTAAAACTTTGGTTTGATATTGTATTGGGTCACGGGTCCTGAAGCAAAACCACTTTCTCTTGCAATAAAATTCCCACCTCAACTCGAAATGGATGGATCCATGATTCCTGTTAAAGCCAGTGACCTGGTTTTTAAGCTCGAAATGATGGCGGCATTCTTCTTCCTGTGACAGAGTGTCTAGTGTTAGATGAAGCACTAATGGGAGGCCATTACCCTGATAGACGAGACGTCCCGTCATGTTCACAGGGAGCTCCATCAGTGTCGCACAAAGATGGAGCATCTCCCTATCAGTATGAGAGCGCCAGATCTGACAGTAATGGCCTCTTTCCATATTTAATAGTGTGAAAAATGTTCCTTATAATAAGGAAGTCTTAAAATTCTGGCGTCTACATGTGTCTGTTGAAGTCGAATGACATGTTAGGTATGCATGGGTCTGTGCATTTTCTCCCTAGTACAGTACATGATAAATAGCATAATTCAGTCAAACAGTGTGTACAGTGTAAATACACATTGTTACTTTATTTCTCTGAGTGGGAAAGTAGCCAGTTAGTTTGTAGCACACCTAAAACAAACATCGAGTCTTGCAGAGAGAGATGCCTCCCTATTCCCCCTCCAGATGCCTTTCTAAATATAGGGTTGAAGATCTCTCCTTCTGTCAGAGTGAACTCACAAACACACAAACACTCCCTAACACATGTACAAGAAACATCCAAGTCCTGGCCAGGCAGAATCTGCTGACTTTGGTTGTATGGATTTAAACTTGGGCTTCCCATCGTAAATTTGACTGAATTAATTGCCGTTTGGTTGCATATATCATGCATACTGAGAAAAGCCCTCAAATGAAGACAATTAAAAGACAGACAAGTATTGAATAGACAAGATGCAAGTTTAAAGTCTGAAATTTGAGTTTTGGTCAATCTATCTAAAGCAGACATGGGATGCTATGCGAAGTTATGTACAAATGTAGACTGACATCTTTGCTCATGTCTTGCTGTTTTTAGCTTCAGCATAAATTTGCATTTACTCATGTAGACTTAAAATGAGTAACATCGTAAGCAGTTTATCATAAGATATATTTTGCAAAGACAGGGCCCTATTAAATCTGTTTTATTTTTTCCCAAATTCTATTTTATTTTTTTCCAGATTCCATTTTTTCTGTTTAGATTTTTCTAGACTCTGTTTTAATGGTTAAATGTAAAATATATATAAAGAGTTTATACAGATAACTCGTTTTTAACAATTTTCAAAAATCATGTTTTTTCATTGTGCATTCCAATTAATCTCAATCAAATTGCAGTTGGTTTATTTTGATTAAGCAAAAACAACTAAAAATACAGCTGACTAACACAATAAAAACATGATAACAATAAAAAACTTAATTTTTTGACTTTTTTTGCAAATTAACTCTTAATTTATATTAAACAAAAACTGAAATTAATTGAAATCATGTAACTTGCACAATTTAACAGCAATTTATTAAACGTTTAACAAAAATTACATTTTTATGGCCCACTGAAATGCTTTTTTCTCAAATTCAGTTTTATTTTTACTAAATTCTGTGTTTTCCATTAATTTTCTGGAGTTATTGGTTTCATAAAATTTTAATAATCAAAAGCATCTCTAGTTAATTGATTAAAAACATTAAAAATATATCATTTCTTTTTATTTTATTTTATACTTTTTTTTTTTTTTTTTTTTTTTTTTTTCTGGTGAATAAATTCTGGTAAATATTTCTTTAAAAAATAATGTTTTAATAATAATTCTATTATTAGTAGTGTTATCATCACATTCAGTAATATTTTTTTCTGTCACCATTTCTTCAAGTTAAACCGAACTTTTATTTTGATGGGTTGCTGTAAAGACCTTGTAGTTTCTGTTTGTATATACAGTAATATTAAGATATTAATTCTCAAAAGAAACTGTAAAATGTTTATGAAGTGATTTGCAGTTCTAGAGATATATTTATGTGTTCATGTACTTGGTTATTGAGGTGGCAGAGGCGGAAAACACAGCAAGCGTCACATGCTTCAGTATGTGTGTAATAAACAAAATCTTGTGTCTGTGCCATTCATTTACACACACATGCACAACATGCAAGATTCATATTTAAATTGTATTTTTGCAGCCTAACATTCTCAGACGCTGGTCCATATCATGTTTTGATTTAAGTGTACTGATCTACTTTTAATTTATTCATCCAAAGTTTGGCAAATTCCCTGACATTCCATTTTAATGACTGGATTGTGTAATTCCGTCCACGTTTTCTGCATTGTAGAAATCATAGGGCTCTACAAAGGTATAATAAACAAGCAACATCTTACGGTTAAATCTCCACTGCAATGGGAATCAAACAATAACTCTGCTGTTTTTTTTTTTATAAATATCAATACCTCTCTTTCATTCTTCTCAGGTTTCCTGCAGTGAGGAAGAAGTTCATCTCAGAGTTGAAGGAGCTCAGGCAGAAAGAGCAGAGCCCATATGTGGTCCAGAGCACCATCAGCCTCATTATGGGTGTCAAGTTCTTTCGCATTAAAATGTACCCAGTGGAAGATTTTGAAGCGTCATTCCAGTTTATGCAGGTACACAATGAAACAATTCTACGTTAATAGACAAACAGTTTACACAATGATAAATAAAAATCATTCTCTTTTACTGTTACATGTTTATAGGAATGTGCTCAGTATTTCTTGGAGGTGAAAGATAAGGACATTAAACACTCTCTGGCTGGACTCTTTGTAGAGATACTCGTCCCAGTAGCCGCAGTAAGTACAGCCGTCTCTGCTGCAGCTAATTGTTTGAATGCTTTAAATATTGAAGATTTAAATAACGTAATGAGTTTCCTGTCCAAATTGTAATTCATTCTCAACGTGATGCTTCTCTTCAGACGGTGAAGAATGAAGTGAATGTGCCCTGTTTGAGGAACTTTGTGGAGACCCTCTACGACACAACGTTAGACCTGTCATCCAGGAAGAAACACTCTCTGGCAAGTCTCACTCTCTTTTCCAGGGCCTTACAGTGCAACCAGCGTATCTGTGTTTGCGCTGAGGGGAACTTCAAAGGTTTCTATGTGTTTTGGTAACGTTGAGTAATGTATCACAGACATGTTTCACAAATCCTTTCATAAACAAAGTGTAGAGAGAGTGTAAATAAGAGATTCATTATGCAGTGTAGAGAGCTTCATTGACTATAATGGAACTTTGTGAGATCGCGATGAGCTAAGATGAGTGACAGCTTTGAATGAATTTTAAGGGAGATTGTAAATAAGATATCGGTTTAACACAACATTTAAATAACAAGATAACAACATAATATTAAGTGAGTTACATTGTCTGACTATAACACCACTACCTGATTTTGCTCTGTTTCATCTTCAAAAATACTTTGAAACAAGTCACAACTGAGCCGCTGCACATCTCCATTCAGACACAGCGTTGTTTCCTTTATGAATGAACGTGTGTTTTTAAACGAATCTAGTGAGTCAGTGATTCAATTTCCCATTTATTAAGACAGTCACTTGCTTTTTTCCTGAATGAATCAGCCATTCAAACGAATCAAATGAATGAATGTTTCTGTAATTAAATCAGTGATTTGCCGCCACCTACTGGCAGTTTTAGTTTTGTTTTTAAAGTATCTTTTCAGTTACTTAAATCATGTAATATTTCTATACCTCTGAGCCTTATTAAACATCTAAAAATACACCTACAAACACTTTTGTGTTCTTCTGTGCCACCGCTGTAATACAAATTAATTTTGTTAATACTGATTTCATTTGATTGGTAACTTATTCTTATTCTACTTGTTCTTATTCTGTTGTTTTAATAAAAAAAATAATTTTCTTAAAAATTTGACATAAAAAATGACATACTTTTAATAAAGTTAGAAAAATGCCATTACAAGGTAAAAACAAAATTACCCTTTAAATCACTTTTAGGAGTCAAAGGAGTCATAATGGGAAGGCTAATTTTTTATCAATGTTTTTGATGATTATTGATTAGAAGGTGCTCCTAAAATTTTGACTGTGCTCCTAAATCATTAAAGTTACAAGCACAAGTGCTCTTAAAAAGAAAAGTAAGCGTAGAGCCCGGTTTTCCCATGCTTGAGAGCAGCAGAGGGAGATGCATCTACAGTAATTGGCTCATAGCTGACATGTTTTTGCTTTCTGTGATGTTTCAAATAGACCATCACAAATTTTTTACATTTTCAAAAGTTATCATAACAACTGTTGATTTCATACATTCCTAACCTGTGGCACATAGCTGTGTGATGTGCATGTGTTGTGCATTTTGACATTCTTGTTAAAGGGCATTGTTTCAGTTGATTTGTTTGCCACAAACTGCCACTAAATATTTTACAATCCAGCTTAAAGATAACAACTCAAGTGGAAAATTATTATGACAGGAGTGTACTTTCTAAAATATGTTTGAGAGCAGTGCTTGTTAAAGTGTAGGTCCCAACCCAAAAATACCCATATACACTTAAATAATAATAATAAATAAGAGTAAATGTGCGTTTTCTTGGTTAATTTTTTTAATGAAACCATAGTAGCATGGTTGTTGCAATTATTTTTGTGCTATTAAATGCATACCTCCTTTGATTATAGCTCAGACTTGTTAGCACTATGGTATTTTTAATTATAATTCTTGTTACTGTGGTTAATAATGACTTGAGTAGGAATTTGTGTGTGTAGGGACATATAATGTAATCATTTATTTGTCTTTTTTTCTTTTTCAGGCTCTGTATCCGTTGGTAACGTGTCTGCTGTGTGTGAGCCAGAAGCAGATCTTTCTAAACAGATGGCACGTCTTTCTCAACAACTGCCTGTCCAACCTGAAAGTGAGTCTTTGTTATCCACAAAGCTTTCGTGACACAATAGACCTGAGAAGACGTCACATTATGGATGAGCACATTAAAGCAGCTCACGTGGAAAAATGAACGCAGTTTTGTTGTGCAAGGCGGTTGTGTAAGCATCATGTGATCGCAAGTTAACCATTGGAGCCCATCAGTCAAGTGCACAGATATTTAAAGTCCAGCCGTTACAAGCAAATAGCTGTTAAAAATGTGTGAAATGCAGTGGGAGGACAGCAAATTGCACAAAGGTTTTGTTTACTTGAAGGGGAGGACGGGAGAATCCTTTATCGTTAGATTTAACGTTTCATTGTACATTCCGTACTCAGCACTTTGGTCTCTGTACCTGTGTCGGGGTGTGAGAGAAGCAGAACGAAAGAATGAGTGAAATGAGTCGGGGCAAGAGAAAGGAAGTGCAAAATAACAAGCATGAAGTGCAGCACTCAGAGGCCCTCTGGCATTGATGTTCAACAAGATGCTGGATCTTTCTTTCAAGCTTTCAGCTCCTATCTGATTTCTGTTATCTCTCAGTGTCTTTCAGTCAGTTGTCATGTTGTATTGCGGTGGTCTGCTGCAGTTAGTCTAACTCTGAGAGCTGCTGACTTGTTATGTTTGCTTCAGTGCCTACGTTTGGTCAAAAGTCCAGAGAAAATTAACTCCAAAGCCAAGAAACATCAAACATTTTAATCAGTCTTGCCAGTAAACATACTTACAATAGAATACATTTATTGATATACCTGTAATATATTAAAACAATACAAAGAAAAGTATTCAAATTTCTATTAAGATTGCACTGCTAGTTGGCACCCATAGCCTTGTGGGCAGCGCGCCGACATATGGCGCAACTGTGCTTCGGGTGGCCCGTGATTGTGTCCTGTGATCGAGTCCCGCCTCGTGGACCTTTCCTATAACATAAAAATGCCCCCCAAAAATAAAAAGTAAAGATTGCACTGATAATATATATAATACAGTAAGAAATTTTTTATTAAGAATTCTCTTTTGCTCACCAAACCTGCATTTATTTGATATAAAATACAGCAAAAACAGTAGCATTGTGAAATATTTTTACTATTTAAAATAACTGCTTTTTATTTGAATATATTTTAAAATGTAATTTATTTCTGTGATCAAAGCTAAATTTTCAGCATCATTACTCCAGTCTTCAGTGTCACATCCTTCAGAAATCATTCTAATATACTGATTTGCTGTTCAATAATCATATTATTATTATTATCAATATTTAAAATAGAAAGAATTGAATAGAAAAAATAATACTCAGCTGTTTTTAACATAATAATAATAATAAATGTTTTTGAACAGCAAATCAGAATATTAGAATGATTTCTGAAGGATCATGTGATTGGAGTAATGATGCTAAAAAATCACAGGAATAAATTACATTTTAAAATATATTCAAATAGAAAGCAGTTATTTTAAATAGTAAAAATATTTCAGTATTTTACTATTTTTGCTGTACTTTCGATCATATAAATGCAGGCTTGATGAGCAAAAGAGACTTCTTAAACATTAAAAGTCTTACTGTTCAAAAACTTTTGACTGGTAGTGTATATATATGTATTTTTTTTCTTATTATTTTTTTGTTTGTTGTTGTATTGTTTTGTTTGTTTTTTTTAAAGCTGATCTGTTGTTTGAAGGGTTTTTCTTGTTGTTGAACTAATGCAAATAGTAGAATTAGTGGAAAATATACAAAATGGTGTACTTTTCTTTCAGAACAAAGACCATAAAATGGCCCGGGTGGCACTTGAATCTCTCTATCGGCTGCTGTGGGTCTACATGATCCGAATCAAATGTGAAAGCAACACTGCAACACAAAGGTAGCGTATTGAAAATCAGAAACATATAAGCCACAAATTAAGAAATGTATTTCTAACATAAGAAAGATAATAGATATTTCAAATGCATTCACTGACAGAAGAAGAAAAAGATTTGATCATGTTGTTTCTGATGATTGACATCTGTTAATATGACATTTTTTTATCTTTTCATCTATTCCAGCCGCCTCACCTCAATCATATCAACACTGTTCCCTAAGGGTTCACGGAGCGTCGTTCCTAGAGACATGCCACTCAACATCTTTGTCAAGATAATTCAGTTCATTGCCCAGGTTTGACACCAACACACCTTTATACACCTGATATTCATCTAAGAAAATAATACACAATTGAGTTTTTGTGGCATGGCTTTATCATATAACACAAAGTAATATCATCTTTGTTTCTGTTGTTACTACAGGAAAGGCTGGATTTTGCAATGAAAGAAATAATATGTGATCTGCTGAGCGTTGGAAAATCAGCCAAAGCTTTCAGTTTAAATCCAGAGGTAATGTTAATATTCACACGTACACACTTGCATGTTTACTTTAGATGTTGTAATGTTTTTAAATAAAGCTTAGTTATAAATTCTAGAACATTCTAATGTATAAAATTCTAAAAAAAAAAAGTAATAAATAAGTAAACCCATACAAACACATTAATGTCAATAGACAGAGTTGAGATCTGTCATGAGGAAATGCATATTTGGTTTATTTTCTGATGTTTGTGTTGTGTGTTCAGAGAATGAACATCGCTCTGAGAGCATTCCTCGTCATAGCCGATAACCTGCAGCAGAAAGATGGTGAACCACCCATGCCGAACACAGGGGCCACTTTGCCTTCTGGGAACACACTGAAGAAGAAAAAACCTACCTCAGCAAAACTCTAACTGAGGAGGAAGCAAAACTTATAGGTCAGGCCACTTATATTGCGAACACCTGCCTGTGCGTGCTTGAGTTTGTTGTACGTGTTACAGTTTTTTACAGTCTGGATTATTTCTGCCGTTCCCTGCAGGTATGGCACTGTATTACTCCCAGGTCAGGAAGGCCATTGATAACATCCTGAGACACTTGGACAAGGAGGTGGGCCGCTGCATGATGCTCACCAATGCCCAGATGCTCAACAAGGAACCTGAGGACATGATCACGTAAACAGCTTTTACTGGCCTGCCTCCACCTATTATTTGTCTCTGAGTGGGTGAAGGAAAAGCTCACAAACAGATGACTTATGAGTCACGTTCAGCCCACACACCCTGTTTAGACAGTTTGACATTTTCTTTTTTTCCTGTTTCCTTGAGTTTCTCTTTTCTCTGTTTCTCTGTTTACTTTTGCGTAACTCATCCCTTCTGTCTCGGGTCAGGGGTGAGAGAAAACCGAAGATTGACTTGTTCCGGACGTGTGTTGCGGCTATTCCCCGTATTCTGCCAGATGGCCTGTCCAAAATTGAGCTCATCGATCTCTTGGCCAGGTGAGATTCACCAAACACCCTAAATAAAAAATAATAAAAAGCTTCAGTCGTCACTGATTGCTTTTCTTTTTGCATTCTGCAGGCTGACGGTCCACATGGATGATGAGCTCAGACTCATTGCTCAGAATTCCCTACAGAGTCTGCTGCTGGACTTCTCCGATTGGCGAGAAGACGTGCTGTTCGGGTACACTAACTTCCTGCTGCGTGAAGTGCAAGACACACAGCAGGGCCTGCAGGACTCATCCGTTAAACTGCTGCTGCATTTCCTGACGCAGTGGAGGCTGGCAATACAGGCGCCTGGAAAACGCTCTGCGGAGGTATGTGCCGCTTGACGCTTTGCATGAAAATTAGAACCCTGCACGGGCCTTAAATATAGGCCCTAGCCCGGCCCTGGCCCAAGATGCTCAGGCCCAAGCCTGCCCCCCTTCTCCCAAAACAGCTTATACTACTGTTTCAGCTATTAAGTTCAGTTTTGTATGTAATGGCAAAGTGATTATATTTCATTTCGGTTAAAGTTAATTTAGAAAAACGATGCAAAAGTAATGACCAAGCGGCCAGCGGAACACTAATAATCTTTTTGCCTTCTCAAATCATCACGACTTGCCTAAAAAAATTAATATATATAAAACAGTTCATGATAAATATATCCATAGAAAACTTTAAATTATTACTTAACGAAACAAAACAAATCGAAAACACGAAAGTCGGGGCCCGTTGGGCTCGGGCTGGAATGCAGGGCTCTAGTGAAAATTTCTTTGCTGGCTTTACATACTTAGCCAGTGTAAACATTTCGTGGGAGTTGTGGGTAAGACCGTGTGTATGTGTATGTATTTGTTGACTTCAGATGGGAGCTCAGAGCAGTGGGAGCTCCAGACTGCCGCCCGAGCGCAGTCCTCACTCTACGGTGCTGCATGCTGTGGAGGGTCTGGCCCTGCTACTGCTGTGCTCCTGCCAGACCAGCACCCGCAAACTGGCTGTGTCCGTCCTCCGAGAGATACGCTGCCTGTTTGCAGCCATCGGACAAGCCGAGGTGAGACAAACTGCTTGAACTTTAGCAGATTAGGCAAGAAAAACAAAAAAACACTAATTAGCTAACTAATTAAACCAAACAGCTAATTAGAACAGAACTACGCAGAACAAGGTAGAATCAAATATTATAGAAAAAGAGAGAATGTAATAAAAACAAGTAGAATAGACAAAAGACAGAACAGAATAGAATCTAAAAAGATAAAAGATAAAATAGTAAAGAAATAAAAAAGAAATTACACACAAAATAGACATAAAAGAGAAAGGGACAGATAAGATTATAATCTCATAGAATAGAAAAACAAGTACTAAAAATAGTATAGAATAGAAAAAGAACGCAACATAATAGAATAGAAAAGAATATTGACAAACAGAAATAGAACAAATAAAATAGAACAGAATAGAATTAGATTTGAAAAAGAAAGAGTAAAGAACAGAAAAGATATAATAGAATCTAAAAACAAAAAGAACATTTTAAAGAAACAAAAAAGATGGCACAGGAGGAAATAGGATACAGTAGCATAGAATAGAAAATGACAGTAGAATAGAAAAAGTAAATACAATAGAAAAAAGTAGTAGTAAAAATTAAAATAAAAATAGAATAGATTAGAAAAAGAACAGAATGAAACAAAATAGAATAGAAAAGAACATTGACAAACAGAAATAGAACAAACAAAATACAATAAAAAATAGAATAGAAATAGAAGTAAACAATAAAATAAAATAGAATAGAACAGAAATATACAGAATGCAGAACAGAATGGAATGAAAATTAGAAAGAGTAAAGAAATAAAAAAGAGAACAGAAAAGATATAATAGAATCTGAAAAAATACACAGAAAAGTAAGGAAAAAGGTGCATGGAACAGAAGAAAGGAAATAGAATAGAGCAGAGAAGAATAAGATAAGAAAGCACAGAATAGAAAAAGGAAATAGAATAGAAATGAACAGAAATATAGCAAGTAACATAGAACAGAAAAAGATAGCAATATAAAAACAGTAGAGTAATATTGAATGCAAAAAGAGAATTTAATAGAAAATGAAAGAAATTAGTTTCATTGGTAACAATTTAAAACATACAGAAACATTAGGTTGACTCTGACTGATTGTATTGAATGTAATTGTGTTCAACTGAATGTTCAATGTAAAATCCTCCTAAACTAATCAGTACTAGACCTGTTAGTATAAAGCAATACATTATTTTAGAAGAGCTTCACGGCTGTCATTTCTGTTCTCAGGATGACGATAAATCCATGATCGAGGTTATGGACCAACTGGCCCCCAGCGTGCTGGAGAGCTTCGTCCATGTGGCCGTCTCTGACTCAGTAAGCATTTCCCATTAGTCCAGCGGATGTGTTTCTGTTTGTGTATCCATATGTTTATGTGTCGTTTTCAGTATTGACCTCTACTTGCATAAAATTGATTTGTGCCACAAGGCACAGAATGTTTGTAGAGTCTGTAGAGTCATAACACTCATGCATGCTTGCTCAAGTTCAGCTATTAAAATCTATGTTCTGTGAAGGCCACTCTGCCCATGAGTCATCACGTGGATCTGCAGTGGCTGGTAGAATGGAACGCTCGTCTGGTTAACAGCCACTATGACGTAAAGAGCCCGTCTCACGTGTGGATCTTCGCCCAGTCTGTGAAGGACCCCTGGGTGCTTTGTCTCTACAGCTTCCTAAGGCCAGAGCACCTCCCTAAGCACTGCCCCACAGCGCTCAGCTACGCCTGGCCCTACGCATTCACACGGTTACAGCTACTAATGCCGTTAGTTGACCCAAAGTGAGTTTTTTGATTATCTTCACTCTTAAACATACCGTTTTAATTGTTTTTTGAGTATTGTCAGTAAAATGAGAGTTTAAAAAACAGACTTTTTGAGCCCCTTTGGTACTCTCCTGCAGCAGTCCCGTTTACGCCAAAAAGACCAGCACGCCTGGTCCAGCTGATGGCTATGTGACGCTTTGGAGGAATTACTTGATAATGTGCCTCGGTGTTGCCAAACCTAGCATCATGAGTCCGGGTCACCTGAGAGCCTCTACACCTGAAATCATGGCTACCACACCCGATGGCAGTGTCACGTATGACAACAAGGTATGTTAAACTCGTAGCAGTCATGATTTGGAAAAAGAAAGAACTGTGATGTCACAAACATGTATGTGTTTGTGATCAGGTGATAGGCACACCATCAGTGGCGTGGCTCCTGAAACAGCTGGTTCCTCTCATGAGATCGGAGAGTTTAGAGATCACAGAATCTCTAGTCCTTGGCTTTGGACGAACAAATTCCCTTGTGTTCAGGTATTGTTTTTAATAAAGAAGCATCTTTCTCATTCTAATGAGTTATTTAGCAAAATTTCCTTTAAAAGCAGATTTCTATAGTTTTCATAGGGTTATTTCTTAAACCAGGAGAGTTTTACATCAGATATATCAAAGAACTCTGGCAACTCTGGTCTTTTGTCACACGCAGTGAGGAAGCTGTGAAAAATGTGAGGTGTTTGAGCAAATGAAAAGAGCAGCAAGTAATGTGTGTGTCAAACAAAATAGCAGAGATGACTGTCATTCCATTCTGACATGTGCCGTTACTTAGATGTCGATAGATATCTACAGATTCCATTCGACTGTTCTAGTAGTTCACCGAAGCACAGGCCTTGTTGTTGTCTAATTCTAAAACTAAATGTAATTTTAATACAGCTGAAATAAAATATAAATATTAGATGAAAAGCTAACAGAATCATAGAATAAAAAAAGCAGTACTAGAACTTTTAGAATATTAGAATTCTGTGAAATTTTAACTACTAAAATAATTTTTTTCCCAAATTCCATTTTATTTTTTTTTCAAAATTTTCTGGATGTAGTTTTTTTCTGTTTTCATTTTTCTAGACTCTGTTTTAATGGTTACAAAAATATATGTTAATCAAAAAGCATGTCTGATTAATAGAAATCATGAAACATGCACAATTTAACAGCAGTTTATTAAAAGTTTAACAAAAACAACAGTTTAAGGTCCTATAAAACATTCTCTTTTTTTTTTTCTTAAATTCAGTTTTATTTTTACCAAATTTTGTGTTTCCCATCTATTTTCTGGATTCCATTTTAATGGTTTCATTACATTTTTATAATCAAAATGAGTTCAGATTAATTGATTATATAAAAAAAGTTTATATGTATATATTAGAAATACTGTATTTTTTCATTTGTCTGGTAAATAAATTCTGGTAAAAAAAAGTTATTATTATGGTAGTACTATCATGTATGATATGACAATATCACCAGTTCTAGAAATTAAATAAATATTTAAATGTTATTTTAAATAGTAAAAATTAATTAATTAATTAATTAAATTAATACAATTTTGATTTAATCTTACTGTCCTACTTTTGATTTATTCATCCAAAATTTGGCAAATTCCATGACATTCTGCATTATACAGTAAATTCCAATTTCTGTGACTGGATTTCACAATTCCATCCGTGTTTTCCGTAGGGCCCTCTCTCTCTCTTGATAAATAGATAGATAAATCACATAAAAAATTTACTAAAATATAAACTAAAATGAAAATGAAAACAGCAAATATAAAAATGAAACACATTCAAAATATTAACAGATATTATACTAGTGTAAATAAATATTAGAATAACACTGAGAGCAAACTATTTAATGTAACTTAAATAAATTTCAACCCTAGACATATTGATTTTAATTTTGACATTTAATGTCAGTTATGAATTCATAGCAGCACACTGCAGAATAAAAGCGTATTCACACCAGGCTTTGTAGTCAAAATATATTTATGGAAATATTCACGTTATTTTCATTCTGCGGGTTTCTTATGACTCTTTCATACATGTGTGTTTGATTAGGGAGCTGGTGGAAGAACTCCATCCTCTAATGAAAGAAGCTCTTGAGAGGAGACCTGAGGTATGCACTCTGTCCTAATGCAGCTCTGTGGAAACTGTGGAAATCCCTTAGATAACATACTGTGTGTTGTTTGGTCAATAGTGCAGTGGCAGAGTTCATGTGCATTTTTAGATTTAACTTGACTGTGATATTCTCTCTTTGTGTCTCGGTAGAATAAGAAGCGTAGAGAGAGAAGAGATCTGCTCCGGCTGCAGCTGCTGCGTATCTTTGAGCTTCTTGCTGACTCAGGGGTCATCAGTGACAGGTGAACTTGTCCACTCACCCCAGACTGGTTTTGTAGACTTAAGTAGTCAAATCCTGGGTTTACCTTTTTAAACTGATCTTCTTTCACAACAAAGCAGATCTTTGACCTCTGTTAAATGAAAAGGGAAAGAGAAAGTCTTGTAAAAATCCCTTGTTCATCTGTTTTTTTTCCCTCTCTGCAGTACCAATGGGGCATTGGAACGAGATTCCCTGGCTCTAGGAGCCCTTTTTCTGGAGTATGTTGATCTGACCCGGATGCTGTTAGAGGCAGAGAATGACAAAGAGCTGGACATTTTGAAAGACATGAGAGCCCATTTCAGTGGAATGGTGGCTAACCTTATCCAGTGTGTTCCAGGTGAAACATAAAGCCAATACTTGAATATCCCTAATCTATTTAAGGCTTTTAATCAGATATGTCCATTCCATTAGCATCTCAAATATCTTTCCCAGTGTTCAGTACATACTGAAAATACTCCCAAATATACTCCATGATATCACAGATCCTAATGAGAGTAGGTCAGATATTTTACCTGATATAATAGAACCATTGATACAAGGGTCTTAGTGTCTAAGGTTATCCAAACAAGCCGCCTTTTCAAAGGCTCAATAGGCTCTAACACAGAATGAGTCACTTATTAAAGGCCCAGGAGCAGAGCTATGAATAGAACTGTGCTGGCTCTGATTAATACGTGCTGACTGACCAAGAAAACCCTCAGACCAGCAAAGCACGACATCCCCTCTGACACACAAGCAGCCTATGTAAGCCCACCAGAAACCCTGCGTCACAGCCAGCTCTCAAATCAAAAGATGGTTGTGATGAAGGGCTGTTTAGTGTGTTGACATCTTGAAAAAGTGGGATGAATATTGCTATTTTTTATAAATAAGTATGACAAACTCGTCATCAACAGAAGAAAATTTATTCTCATATTAAGTATTAACATATTAAGTTTTCACAAAAGTGTTATATTTTATAATTATAAGCAATATTTCTTGAGTACCAAACCAGCATATTAGAATGATTTCTGAAAGATCACGTCTCATTGAAGGCTGAAGTAATGGTTACTGAAAATTCAGCTTTGCATCACAGGAATACATTTGTTTTTAATACATAATAAAATAGAAAAAAAATATTTTAAATTGTGATAATATTTCACAAATTTCTTTAAATAAATGTAGCTTTGGTTAGCATAAATAACCTATTTTAAAAGCATTAAAAATCTTACCAGTGGTCAGTGCCGATAGCCTAGTGGGCAAGTGCGCCGACAAACAGTGCCGTTGCACTATGGGCCTCCCGATTTCGAACCCTGGCTCGAGGACTTTTCCCAATCCCGCCCCACTCTCTCTGTCCCACTTTACACTATCCTATCATAATAAAAAAAAAAAAAAGCCACCCCCCCCAAAAAAGAATTACTTTGTTTCATGTTTGCATGAAGGTAACGTGCTGAAAGGTGTTATTTAAAAAAAAAAAAACATCTTACCTATCCAGACTTTTGAATTATAGAGTACATACTTTCAAATAATACCAGTTAATTTTAGATTTTAAGTTGCCTGATCCCTGCGTCACAGCCAGCTCTCAAATCAAAAGATGGTTGTGATTGTTGTGATTGTTGATGGTTGTGTAAAGAAATACCAAAAAATCTTCCTCATTCGTGTTTTTCTCTTTAGTCCACAACAGGCGGTTATTGTTCCCTCAGCAGAGCTTGAGGCATCACCTCTTCATTCTCTTCAGCCAGTGGGCCGGACCCTTCAGTGTCATGTTCACACCTCTGGACCGCTATAGTGATCGCAACCACCAGATCACACGCTACCAGTACTGCGCATTGAAGGTAAACCTGGATTAAAAAAAACTGCTCATTGACATTTCAGAGAATCACCATTGAGGCATTTTATCAAACAAGACTTTATTCCCTCATACTTGGCATATAGAAATATCTTGTAATTTAAGAGAACAGAGGAAGTTTTTGAAATTGCCATCACAGTTTGGTGCCGGTTGTCTCTTTGGCTCAAGTTAGTAGAAGGAAGAAAAGATACAGTCATGTTAGCAGTACTAAATCAAGTGGAAACGTCTGAAATCCAATCTGGAAAATACCTGTAGCTCAATTAACAACTGGCAGGTGTCTTGCGGAAAATTCCCCAAGCTCTCTGCACCCTCTTTGTCCAAAAAGGCATGCGCTTGGCAGGTACCAGAAGCTTCAACCTTTTTTTTTGAAGAAGGCGTGAAAAGCCCATTCTGGTTTGTCACAATGGATCAGGGCTGTTAGACAGAATTAGCATATGTGTAAAGTTTAAGAGAAGTGTGTAATTTCAATCTAAATTTAAAGACTTATTCCTCAGAACTGTGATTTTTTTCACATTCAAACTTTGAGCTCTGATGAGATTTTCTTTAATGTAATGTTGTGTTTCTGTGTGTACATAATTTGTTTCCAGGCTATGTCAGCGGTATTATGCTGCGGCCCTGTGTTCGATAATGTGGGCCTTTCTACAGATGGATACCTGTATAAGTGGCTGGACAATATCTTAGCCTGCCATGATCTCCGGGTAAGCATTTACTCACTCTTTTTATTGCTGGAAAGGTTCCTATGTCAGCTGTACCCCTTGTCCAAACCTGTTAATGTTGAACAGGCTTCCTGTTTAATTTTATAGCTGCTTTTTATCAAGTTTAATACCTGACATTAAAATTTAACCAACAAGCCTGTCAGGATTGGCCTGTGAACATATTTTGTTTTATATCCTTTTCTGCATTATTGACTTTATTGGTTCTGGGTTGTCTACTTTTCAAAGGAGTTTTACCTTATTGTTTAGGCTTGCAATTAAAGTTGAAATGAATGACTAGCAGATTGGATTAACTTTAATTCTGCTTGATTATGAGAAATGCACACATTTGAACACTCAAATTTATATCACTGCCCTGGGCTGCAGGTGCATCGGCTGGGCTGTGAGGTTGTTATTTTGCTCCTGGAACTGAATCCAGATCAAGTGAATCTTTTTAACTGGGCTGTGGATCGCTGCTTCACTGGATCATACCAGCTGGCTTCAGGGTGCTTCAAAGCTATTGCTACTGTGTGTGGTAGCAGGTAATTAGAGCCTTACCTTTAATGAATTTGCAATATTTTGTTGTCAGATAGCACATGATACATCATTTTTTCGCCTTGCTTTTTAGGAATTATCCATGTGACATTGTGACTCTTTTGAATCTGGTGTTGTTTAAGTCATCTGACACAAGCAGAGAGATTTACGAGATATCCATGCAGCTCATGCAGGTACGTGACTTTTTTTTTCAAGCCAGTTGTTACAATTTTTACATGCTTTTCATGTGAAAGATGAAAGATTGATTGATTGATTACTATTCAGAAAGTATGTACTTACAAGCTTTCTCTCCAAAAATAAATAAATAAAATATAGTTGCAAACAGCGACATTTAAGCACATACAAAAAGATATAAAAAGGCGTTACATATTATTTAGTAAGCCTGTAACTACCTGAATCAATGATTACATTTTTTTTTTGCCAAATCCTGGTAATTTACCATAGAAATATGCTTTATAACGTTTTTAACGTTTATTGCACCAGCAGTGGTCCCATCTCCCTAAAACTTTGCTTGCTTGTTTAGAATCATGTGATCACCAGGTTTTGTGAAGTTTTGAGCTTTCGTTTAGGCTTTATAGGCTTTTCTATTTAGACAGGCCCCTTTTCTAAACTACCCCGTTATAGCTTCCCAAAAGGTAATTTTCAGCTTTTTTTTTGATAACTATCTGACTTACGGTTTGGTCTGCCCAATCAGTTTTACGTGGAGATTGTTGATCCTTGGCCATTCTAACAATTACAATAGAGTTTCAGCACTACGTGCTTGAACCTCTAATTACTAGCTCCTGTTTTTCCATTTCTGTATTTCTGTCACTCAGGTTCTGGAGTCCAAGTTGTCTGTTTACTCAAAGAGGATTGTGGGGCAGAAATCTGGAAATATCCTGTATGGCACACATGGTCCTTTACCGCCACTCTACAGCGTTTCTCTCTTCCAGCTCTCAAATCAGCTGGCCTGCATGTATCCTGAACTCACCCTGCCTCTCTTCTCAGGTACGCTGTCTGTGACACACTTACTCATGCTTTACAAGGAATAGCTCTTAGCCAGATGTTTGGATGTGTCACCAAACTGTTGCCCCACCAAAAGCAAATAAACACATAGATGCAAAAGAAAGGGCCTGGTCGAGAGTCCTCTGTTATTTGTACTGCAGCCCAACTTTTGACCTTGTGCTAAACCTGCCACTCATTTTTTTTAATCCACAATTATTTCTCACATATAGAGGTCAGCCAGAGGTTCCCCACTACTCACCCTAACGGCAGACAAATCATGTTGACCTACCTGCTGCCTTGGCTAAACAACATAGAGCTGGTGGATACAGGACTGCTCCCCCCAACCTCCAGCCCATGCACTCCAGAGGAAGAGGCTCGTGAGCAGTCTGACAACCTGGGAATCACCCACAGGCTCAAAGGCAACGGCTGGGGCTCTCTGCAGGCCACCTCACTGGTCCTAAACAACCTCATGTTCATGACCGCAAAGGTGGGAAGCACTTCACTATTGCATAAATATCCAGTTGTGGTAATGACTCAACCCACCCGAATGACAGGCTCAAATTAGATCTCAGTTGATTCTACCAGACTGCAAATAGATGAGGAGGAGAGGAAAACTAAATTATGATTATACAACATTATACATGATATGCTGCAATGCTATAATACATTGCTATGAAAGTATTGAAAATGGCTTCTTTAGAGGTGGCAATCAACTAAGATGTTATTTTTGTGTGGTTTTTCCATCAGTATGGAGATGAAGTCCCAGGTCCTGAGATGGAGAATGCCTGGAATGCTCTTGTGGCCAATGACAAGTGGAGTAACAACCTGAGAATAACATTGCAGTTCCTCATAAGCTTGTGCGGAGTCAGCAGTGACACTACATTGTTACCTTATGTAAGGAAAACACACATATGGACATGCTTAACCAACATTGTCATTTTATTAGCTTATAATGGACTAAATTTGTTTCGAACTGTTTTTAGATTAAGAAAGTGGTGATATATCTGTGTCGGAACAACACTATTCAGACCATGGAGGAGCTGCTCTTTGAGCTTCAGCAGACAGACCCGGTAAACCCAGTGGTCCTACACTGTGACAACCCACCGTTTTACCGCTTTGTTGCCAGCAACAAAACCTCCGTTGTGGCTTCAGGTAAAGCACATATGGTTTTTAGCAGAATTTATTATTTTTTTGAATGCAGTTTCAGAAGAAAAAGATAAACTTAAGATTTGTTTAAAATAACTTTCAGACAGTTTCACAGGAAACAACTTATTGTTTAAAACTATGCAAATTGTGTAATTGTATAATGGAAGCACTATTAATAATAATAACATAATTAATAAATAATTAAATCTATAAATATACATATAGGTGCTTATAAATGTAGTACTAGCTCAATTCAGCAATGACAGTTCTGTGTTTTGGTCTGTCCAGTTTTAAAATCATTGATTATATTGTATTGAATGGTGCGAGTCTCATAACCCAATGTACTGTTCTTCCCTGATTATGGATAAATAATCAGTTTTTTGTTTGTTTGCAAAGGCACAACATCTAGCAGTAATACGGTAGTGGCTGGGCAAGAAAACTTCCAAGAGACAGATGAGGCAAAGATTGTCAGAGAGAATGAAGAAAGGTACATCTTTCTTTATGTAACTTTGATTTGAACTTTGAAAAAGAGAGAAGGAAGTTTAAAAAAATACCACTCTCCACCACATATAGGCTGTAAGTGCTCATCCACCACATATGTGACCCTGGACCACAAAACCATTTTGTCATAAATGTCAATTTTTTTTTATATTGAGATTTATACATCATCTGAAAGCTGAATAATAAAGCTTTCCATTAATGTTAGAATAGGACAATATTTGGCCGAGATGCAACTATTTGAAAATCTGGAATCTGAGGGTGCAAAAAAATCTAAATATTGAAAAAAATTGTCCAAATAAAGTTCTTAGCAATGCATATTACTAATCAAAAATTTAGTTTTGTTATATTTACGGTAGGAAATTTACAAAATCTCTTTATGGAATATAATCTTCACTTAGCATCCTAATGATTTTTGGCATAAAAGAAAAATCGATCATTTTGACCCATACAGTGTTTTGTTAGGTATTGCTACAAAAAATATAGCTGTGCTACTTGGTTTTGGTTTTGTGGTCCAGGGTCACATATGTGCTAAGTAGGCAGCTGCTAGGTTGTTAAACAGCCAATTAACACATGTTAAGTCAATATGCACATTTGTTCTGTGTTTCCTAACATGTATTTTGTGCACACATTTCCTCAGGTTGAGCAATGCAGCCCGAGCTCATAACCGCCTGGAATCCCGCTACAGCAACAGCTCAGGAGGCTCTTATGATGAGGAGAAGAGTACGTTTTTTATCTGACCTGTATTATGGATGTAGTTATGGACAACTTTGCGGTTCACCGAGCCGCATGTGCAGCTCCAAACTTTTATAGGTTACAGTCAGTAATCGCCTAGATTACAAGAACAGAGCAACAGATGGTTCACAGCTGTGAATCCACATGCTGACACATACGACTGAGGATACATTTACACTCATTGTTTTACAGCTTTAAATTTCTAGCAGCTGACAACTGTACATGTGACTTACCATTTGGCGCATTCTGTATATACCAGTAATACATGCTTACTAGAGCATTGCGTCTCCATATTAAGGAATACGGTACTGAAATTAAAGTCAAGACGCATGCCTTTGTGTGTGTATTCTCTAATGTGCATGTCAACCAATTGTGCACACGTATTTATGAGTTTTGGGTGTGGGAGCTGCCAGCTTTTGTCCTGCCTACATACCTGTCATGACAGCTGATGGATGAGTGGAAACATGGCAGTTCTAATGGAGATGAATTATATGATAATTGCACAATGCGCTTTGAATTGACTCGTCACACCAGATGCTCATATAAAGTGACAGGCTAAAAGTATTTAATTTTTCATTTAGAAATTTAATTCTTAATTTAAGAATTACTTAAAATTGATTAATATTTTTTTATTCTAAGTCATCAGTTCATTTTGATTTTTTTAGATGTGAACATAAAATAATATAATACTTTATGATAGTAGAAATGTAAAGAAAATTTCAGAAATATTTTTTTGTGTTATAGAAACTCAGATTCAGGTGATTCAACTGATTTAGTGTTAAATCAATAAGATGTAATGTTAACTGTATGTGAAACTGTAGACACATTTTAAAATATTCCCTATTATAAGGCTTTCTGGAATGCTTGACTCTGATTGGTCACTCCCAGCATTTGATGGTCAAATATTGTTGCATAGCAGTGCTAAACTGTGTATTTGACTATTGTGCCCTACATACAGTAGCTGTGCCAGTTTCATATCTTTCGTATCACTCTGTGGTCTATTTATGCTTCTGAAGTCAAGATTTAATGCCTATTTATTTAATTATTTGGTATTTGGTTTCTCTGTTCACTCTGTGTCCTGATAACTCAGCCCAGCTGATTTTTTGACTCCTATTGTGTGTGTTAACAGATGACCCTCTGCCTCCATACGCTGCTTGGTTGATTAGTGTATTGGAGAGTAACAGACCTCAACCTCTTCCCATGCCTGTGAACGGTGGCTGTTGGGCCCCGCTGGTGGACTACCTGCCTGAAACCATCACCCCACGTGGACCCCTTCACAGGTATCACCCGAGACTGCCTTTACATTTTAATGAAGTCAGACTGAATAAGATTGAAGATTTCTGAAAGTTCTTAAATGTCCAAGGTTACTTTTACAACACTCCTACTCGCAAAACATTTACACAGACATACATGGATTCACACCATAAACTCATCCTTACAGAGTTGCTTTTGTTCACGTGCAGCGTGACAGATTTTATTAAGCCAGCCCCATAAAACCCACTCATGTTAGTTTGCTCTAGCATTTTACAGAAGTTACCCACAGCTCTGTTTTGTTTACAAGAAAAGGGCTATTGTTCTGTTACTGTAACAACAGTTCTTACCAGCATCCCTCTGACGTTTAATGGTTTTTCAGGAGGGAGGTACAGATGGTCAAACATGCATCAGAGGGTGGTGCAACAACATATTTGGGATTTTATAAACTATCAGTCAGGTTCATCAGATCTGTGCAGACTCAGGTTGACACCTGAACAGGAGGATATACATCAAAACTTAGTTATTGAAAATATGAGCAGAATTGCGTAACAGGAATACCTGCTAAAAATAAACTCCCCTTTGTGTGTTCTGTCTGGGTATGCACAACCCAAATGAAGAACCGTCTGTCTAAACCGTTCGGTAATTTCATGGATCTTGAATTTAATTAGGTGACTCATAGTCACAGCTGAGCTTGACCCTGTATGCCTTCATTTTAGGCCTTTTTGCCATTTTGATAGATAAAGTAGCAAAGAGAGAATGGGAAATATTGGACAAAATCAAGCCAGATTAAAACCTGCATCATCCACATGAGCACTAGGCCACAACCTTGCTGCAACCAGCAATCAGTTTAAGTGTGTAATACTATTCTTGTTGCGTGTGTGTGCCGGCAGGTGTAACATAGCTGTGATCTTCATGACGGAGATGGTTGTGGACCACAGCGTGAGAGAAGACTGGGCACTACACTTGCCGCTGCTTCTTCATGCTCTCTTCCTAGGTAAGCACTGTATTATTTTCTATCTCTTCTCATCTGTTTGTCTCACTCTGATTACTCTGAAATGACTTGTGATCTAGACTGTTACTTACTGTTAGCTTTTAAAAGATATGAGGGAGTGCATATTTGTGTTTGGGTGTCTTTGTGAGAACACACTCACATCTTTGGTCTGGCCTATATAGTTCCTGCATTCTCCACTGTAATTCACCCCAGCAGTCTGTCTGAATAACACAGCACAACAATGCCAGAAATGTGAAAAATGTGTGTGATGGAAAACGAAGAGGTGAAGGAAAGAAAGGGGGCTGGCGAAATGCCATCTACTCATGGCTTATCTCTCTCAGACTCTTGATGTCGTCAGCACCTCTTGTCCACATGTTTCTCTTTGTCTTTCGACTAGAAGCGCACCTGCTATTTTGTTAATTTAGGGGTTCAAGCGCGTAGCTCTGAAATCCTATTGTAATTTTTAAAATGGTCACGTAAAACTGATTGTGCAGACCAAACTATAAGTAATAGGGACTTGAAACTTGGAGGAATGGTAGTACTCACACCCCCGACAATGTGACGCGGGCTTGCCCCAATCGGCGTGACGGGTGCGCTACAGCACTCAAAAGTACAAAATTGCTCATAACTCCTAAATTGTCATTCTCAGGCTCAAGTGTCTTAAGAATCCATCAGATTTTTCAAAAAACCTGCTTTTGCAAACTAGTCCTAGGTTTTTCACCTCATCGGAACCAAACCAGTGCAGAAAGATTCTCTGGAGACTGAATATAATTAGCAAAAAAAGTTTAACTTTTGACTCACCGTCACAAAGAGGCGCAAAAACGTTCGAAAACATTTTAGTAAAATGCCTATAACTCCTGAACGGATTGCGAAGCTTGGCCACTTGGTGGTGCTATAAGAAGGAAAAAGCATAAAAAAGCTATAACTATGCAACCATTTGTCCTATCAATGTGAAAATTACTGTGCACGGTCTTGGTCCAAAGTGTGACAAGTGTCTACAAGGATATTTGTGTATCTTTGAACACGTGTTGGTCAAGGTTAACGGAGGCCAACCGGAACGAAACTCGGTGGGCCTGTTCAACTCATGGCTCCACTGGTAATAGATATCGATATCACATTTTCCAAGGGAGTAAACGATTGTACATTTTTTGCACATATGCACAATATTCGTATCATAGGATAGAACTCCCCATTCCAGACAACTTTGCCTCTACAACCACTGCTGTCAATCATTGTCAAATGATTGAGAAGATGTAAAACAACTTTTGTGAACTAGTCCTAGGTGTTTCGCTCAATCTGGAAAAAAACATTGCAGTACAATTCTCTAAACACTCTAGGCCAGTAATTATCAAAAAATTGTTAAAATTTACCCTTTAGGAAAGCTACAATGGGGACATTTAGAAAAGGGGCCTGTCTAAATTTACCCCAAATCCTATAAAGCCTAAAGGAAAACTCAAAACTTCACAAAACTGACTGAGCACAGGTGATTCTAAACAAGCATGCAAGTTTTAAGGGATCAGACCACAGCTGGTGCTATAACAGTCATAAACGTTAAAAAACATCATATTTTTATGGTGATTTACCTGGATTTGCCAAAAATTAATTAATTTAGGTGGGTATAGTCTTGCTAAATAATATGTAATGTATTTTTCCTTAAATGCCTTACCCCAGTAATCGCTGCTTGCAACCATATTTATATTTTCCTTTTTTTCAAAATATATTTGTAAGCTCAGAGATGGATCACAACACTACAAACTTTGATTTAAAGTGAAAAATATTAGAAATTTGTATTTAAAAAATTATATAATGCATATAATTTCTGTGCTCATGGTAGGTCTGACAATTTGTATGATCTGTTACACACTATTACAAGTGTGCGTTGTTGCACAGAGCACTGTTTTGTGTTCTCTGCTTCTCCTTGGAAACATAATGTGTTATTCACGTTATGCAACCGTACAGCGGTGGGAACACCCTTTGAAAGTCATTTAGTTCAGGTTCTGAATGTTGTTCATTCCTGTCCACTTCACTGGCTTCAGCTCAAATCAGTTCAGTTCATTTACCTGTGCATCTCTGTCCTCTCAGGTTTGGATCATTACCGGCCGGAGGTATTTGAGCACAGCAAGAGGTTGCTCCTGCATCTGCTCATTGCCCTCTCCTGCAACAACAACTTCCAGGTCATCGCCTCTGTCTTGTTACTAACCAGAGAGATCGGTGACAACAAGACCCTCACCGTTAAATCCAGCTACCAGCCTGAATATCTTTATACAGGTACAATCAGTTCTCTACCCAGAAGACTGTTTTTATACCCTTACACAAAAGAATTCCAATTTCTTGCTGGAAGTTTTATTTCCCGTAAGAACAAAATTCATAATAGAGTTTCAGAAAAGACATCATCAATATTTCAAACTGTGCTCAGACATGCCAAGATAATAAAGTCTGCAGGAGAAACTTCTAAGGCAAAGTGAACATGGAGAGCTACCTGTAAAAATTTCCGCTGGGTACAGTCATTGTTTCTTTACACACAGAAGAATAGCTTCAGTCAGTGAACAAAAAACATAGACCTTGCATTAAACTCATCTGACCTCATTTTGTCACGTCCCCTACAGCAAAGAGCAGACAGTGTGAGTGTAAGTTTCACCTACATTTCCAACACAGCTTAAATTTGCAATATGAGGAAGTAGGTAACTATTATGAAGCAAAAGCCCAAGGGTTAGGATTTAACACGCTTTGGCATAGAATTCAAAGTATTTTTGGCAGCTGTTTGTCTTTCTCTCTATAGAAGAGACTGAGGTAATTAGGCCAGACACTCTGCCAAGTCCCAGTTTGCATTATGACTGAGGTCTTTCTGGCATTTAATCTTTTATCCTTGGTGTCACTGATATTTCTGTTTCCTTGTTTACTGACACCTGAATAGACATATGAAAAGTAACTGCTGACAATTAAAGCTTGGAATACAAAGCACAGATGTTTTAGATGTTTTGGTTCATATTTTGATCATACAGCGAAGACTACTGGTGAATTCGTAATCAGGCCACAGACACAATAATATGAAAATAAAAAAAGTTTACGCATTTACTGATTGTTTATAATGTACTGTTTATAATCTGCATGTGTTGTGTAACCAATGCACACTTTCTTCTGGACAGGGGGGTTTGACTTCCTGCGGGAGTGGCAGGCATCACCAGTGGCGGATTCCGGACTAAGCTCGTCCTCCACCTCTTCTAGTGTGAGCCTGGGAGGAAGCATCGGAAACCTGCCACAAATTTCAGCTGACCTGGATGAGCTAGATGAGTCCTCCACAGAATCAGATGAGAAAACCAACAAGCTCATCGAGTTCCTTACCACCAGGTGTGTGGCAAAGATACAGTTTTTAGCTGTTGTTTTGATATATGTGGATGAAAATAAATCGAAACGTATGTCTAATATGAGTGAGGAGTAAGACACTGATTTAGAATGCATATAAATATGATTATCAGGATGACGACAAAAATGGATGGTGCATCAACAATCAAATATTCCAAATCTCACATATCCCCTAGTGGCCATTTTTTATTTTTTAATAAAATACTTTTAAATTTAAAAAATGTCTTTTATTTACTTAAATTAGTTGAAATGTTTTAAATTATTTACCTTTATTTTAATTTTTTTTTACATTTGAAAATCACACAGGTGATTTTGATAAATATCTAGAACGCATATCGTTTTTCTCCGGCAAACTACTGGGCATTTCCCAGAGTCATTAAATCAGGCATTTAGAGAGCAGTAGTTCATGTGTTTGTGGTTTTGGTGGTGGTGGTGGTGATACAGTGCATGGAGTACTGTCCTGTCCTTACTCAGGGCTTTCGGACCACTTTGGTGCCATGAAGACATTACGCCAAAGAACCCCAACTCTAAGAGTACCGAGCAGCTCACAAATTTCCTGCGGCATGTGGTTTCTGTGTTCAAGGAGTCCAAATCAGGTAATTACCAAACATTTTAAGTGCATTTATGTGTCACATTTCCAGAATAAAATATCCTGTGCATTATATTGAAAAAAGGATTGTTCGATAAGCAACTGATAAGTGTCTTGTGTCAGATTTCCATCTAGAGCATCAGCTGAGCGACGTTGCTTTGCAGACGGCTCTCTGCAGCTCCTCCCGACATTACGCCGGGCGCTCGTTCCAGATCTTCCGTGCATTGAGACAACCCCTTTCTGCCCACGCTGTGTCCGACCTGCTCTCACGCCTGGTGGAGGTTGTAGGGGAACATGGGGATGAAGTACAGGTATGCATCTATCAGCATGAGTATTAAATAACATCCATGTAATAAATACTATGATTATATCGCTCTCTGGAATTGGTTAAATGCATTTGGTGGCCAAACAAGTCTTAGGGCGTGTTAACACTTGTCATGTTTGGTTTGATTAAAACAAACTCTTGTGCGATTGCTCTGTTAGTGCGGTTCATTTGAGTAAGTGTGAATGCTGCCATCTGAACCTTGGTGCACAACAACAAGCAAACCGAGAATGCTAAAAAGATGGGTCTCGCCCCGCTTCCAAACTCTGGTGTGGTTAGAATGAAATATGAACAAAACACAGACCAAATACTTCTAAATGAACCAAAAACAGGAAGTAATGACAAGATACAATGCTATGAGACATGAGCAGAAGGCAAACATTGAGCAATGAGGAGGTAAAGTGCCTTTTATGAACTCTTTGTGAGTTCGCAGGTGGTGAAAATGAAATCATAAACATGCAGTGTTCAGTTCCGTGATTAAATATACGTCATTTAAACCGATCAATCAAGTTGTGAACGCATCACTATGCCTTTAGGTTCTTTAGGTTTACTGTCAAAAATGCCAGTGTGAATGCTAAGTGGACCAGGACCAAATGTATCATTTTCCTTTTTGGTTCCAGACTAAATGAACCAAACTACAAGCGTGAACACGCCCTTACTTTTAATCATATTGCTTTTTATTTTCTTGCCTTTTAGGGTTACGTAATGGAGATTTTACTCACTCTGGAGTCTGTTGTGGATAATTTAGCTGAATGTCTGAACAACAGTGAACTTATGGCAGCTTTGACAAGGTGAGAATTGCTTGCTGTACATTGCTGTATTTTCCTACTATTTTAGGCTAAAATGTTTAAACCTACAGTACACTACCATTTAAAAGTTAGTCAGTAATTAATTTTTTAAAATACATTAAAACTTTCATTCAGCAAGGATGCATTAAGTTGATCAAAATTGAAAGTCAAGAATTTTACTAAAGGATCGTGTGACACTACACACTGGCTTAAAGGAGTAGTTCATTTCCATAACAAAAATTTATGGATAATTTCCCCCATTGTCACCCAAGATGTTCATGCCTTTCTTTCTTCATTCATAAAAAAATTATGTTCTTTAAGGAAAACATTTCAGGAATTATTTTTATACAGTGGACTTCAATAGTGCCCATGAGTTTGAACATCCAAAATGCAGTTTAAATGCTGCTTCAAAGGGCTCTAAATAGGAATAAGGGTCTTATCTAGTGAAACAATCTGTCATTTTCTAAAAAAAATAAAAATGTATATACTTTTTAGCCTCAAATGCTCGGCTTGTCTAGTTTTGCAGTGCGCATGCGTACTCTGTAATCCGGATTAATAGTTAGTTTTTTGGGTTTTTATTTAGAAAATGACCGATCCTTTCGTTAGATAAGACCCTTATTCCTCACCTGGGATTGTGTAGAGCCTTTCAAAGCTGCATTTAAACTGCATTTTAGACGTTCAAACTCCTGGGCACCATAGAAGTCCACTATATGGAGAAAATTCCAGAAATGTCTTCCTCAAAAAACACAATTTCTTTACGACTGAAGAAAGAAAGGCATGAACATCTTGGATGACAATGGGGTGAGTACATTATCTGTACTCTTTCAATGGCTGCTGAAAATTCAGCTTTGCCATTATAGGAATTTATTACAATTATATTCAACTAGAAAACTTTTGAACTAGTTTGTACTAATGATAAGAATATAACAGAAGAAAAAAAAAGTATTAAATTATAAATCTATTTTTTTTAACAAAACCTGAAATGTCTATTCCACGTACAGAGACTCTTCTCCAGACTTCCTGGTGAGCGGGAAGCTCAACCCAAACCGTAAGAGCACAGGACAGCTGAACCTGCACCAAGAGGGCGGCACTAATGAGCGTAACAGGCACCAGCGCAGTTACTCTGTCCCTAAGAAGTTCGGCGAAAGTGGGGAAAACTCATCCGCCAACCCTCCTCGCAGCGCCACGCTGGACCGCATCCAAGCCTGTACCCAACAGGGTCTCGCCCGATCGGCCCGCAGCACGTCCTCCAACTCTACTCGCGCAGACACAAGTGTCATCACCGACCCCTCGCACTCCAGTCACCCTGCCAACCTGCTCGCCACCATCTTCTGGGTGGCGGTGTCGCTCATGGAGTCAGACTTTGAATTTGAATACCAGATGTCATTGAGGCTGGTTCACAAACTGCTGGCACGGGTTCCGTTGGATCTGCAGGAGAACAGGGAGAGACTAGAGAAGCTCCAGGCCCAGCTAAGGTGGAGTGGCTTTTCTGGGCTGCAGCAGCTGCTCCTGAAGGGATTCACCTCTCCGGCCACAAATGATCTTACACTTCAGCTGTTCTGTCAGCTTACACCTGTTTCACGAGTGCCGGTAGTGGACACATCGCAGGCTATAGGTGGGTAGAATGGTAGTGGCATAATTTTAAAACCTGTGCACAATAAAGGCCCAGGCTTGATATATATGGGCTGCCACTACTTAAAAAGTTTAATGCCAAATCGTCCCTAAAAAGGTCTAGAATAATTAAAAATATATATTTAATTTTTAATTATTTTAAATTATTTTAATACTTTAAAATTAATACTACTTTACTACTTAAATAATTTGAATTAAGAATTTTTTACAAATTTAAAACAGTGTTTGTAGAAATATTAACCCAGTATGTTGATATTCTAAAAACAACTGAATTAACTGAATTAATTAATTTTTAGTTGTAGTTATAAATAATAATTTTATTTTTTAATTATTTTAAATATTTTAATAATGTGAATTAAGACATTTTACAAGTTTAAACTAATTTTTAGAAATACTAGCCCAGCATATTTATAGTCTAAAGCATTTTTAAAACATCTAACCTGGATTAGTTAATTTTTTTATTGTAATTATAAATATTAATTTATTTTTAATTATTTTGAAATTATTTAAATTATTATATAATTTGAATTAAGAAGTTTACAAGTTTGAAACAGTGCTTTTAGAAATATTATCCCAGTATACTGATATTCTAAAAAACATTTTTTAAACATTTAAATGAATTCATTAATTTTATAGTTGCAATTATAAATATTAATTAATTTTTTAAATTATTTTTAAATTAAATATTAGCCCAGTATATTGATATTCTAAAAACATTTTTAGACATCTAACCTGAATTAATTTGTATTTGTAATTATAAATATGAATTTATTTTTAATATTTTAAAATTATTTTAATTACTTAAATATTTTGAATTAAGACATTTTTGCAAGTTTAAATTCTTTTTAATATATTTATATTCTAAAAGCATTTTTTAAACATCTAATCTGAATTAATTAATTTTTTGTTATAATTATAAATATTAATTTATTTTTAATTTATTAATGAATAAATTAATAAATTATAAATTATAAATACATTTATTTATTATTATTACTTAATTTAAATTAAGACATTTTATCACATTTAAAACAGTGTTTTTAGAAATTAGCCCAGTATATTGATATTCTAAAAACAATTTTTTTTGCACATTTAACCTGAACTCATGTAAATAATTAAAACTTTTTCAATTTCTATTTTCAGCCTTGGTAGGAGCATCTCTTTAAATTTTTAACTCATTATGCTTTTAAAGAAATTTCAGATTGAAAAACTCATACAGGCATGCATTAATGGGATATTCAGCATTCATAATGTAATTTTTTCATAATTCATTTCATGTTTTATTCTCTGCCCGCTCAGGCTTTCCTCTGAATGTGCTTTGCCTGCTGCCTCACTTGGTGCAACACTTCGGTAGCCCTACGCAGTTTTGTAAAGAAAGTGCTGAGAGGATCGCACAGGTCTGCCCTGCCTCCTATTCTCTACACACTCATGTTTGAAACACACCCTGCACTTCACTGACATTTACACCTGAATGTGAAAACAAACTTGACTCATTCTCACTACCTAATCCTGCATTATATCCAACTTCAGAAGTGTTTTTGCTCCCTTATTTAGAACAAAATGTCAGTCAGTAGTAGCACACACATATAAGTGTATATGGTAACACAACTGACCACAATAATTAAAATATTCTTAATATTTTAGACTGTCAATTTGACTGTTCAAGGTGTGTTTTCTAGGTGTGTCTGGAGGAGAAAGACAAGAACACTAAACTGTCTCACCTAGCTCATGTGATGACACTGTACAAGACTCGTTCTTACACCAGAGACCCCTTCTCGTGGGTTAACGTGGTTTGCCGCTACCTGCACGAGGCCTTTTCGGACATCACACTCAGTCTGGTGACATATATGGCTGAGGTAAGCTGTCCTGAGGCTTAAAAGTACAAATATATGATAGACATGAGCACAAAAGAGCATCCTTTTAATACCAACTCTCTTCATAGTTGCTAGATAAAGGATTACCCGGCATGCAACAGCCCCTGCTGCAGATCATCTACAGCCTGCTGAGCCACATGGATTTGGCAGGAATTCAGGTCAAACCTTTCAACGTAGAGGTGCTAAAGACCATCGAGAAATTTGTACAGGTGAGATCCTTCTTCTGAACCACTTGGTCATTTGTAAGAATTTCAATCTCATTTGTCATACCAATGTGTGTGTCTTCTAGACGGTTCACTGGAAGGAAGCTCTGAACATTTTGAAGCTGGTTGTTTCCCGTTCGGCCAGCCTATCCCTGCCATCCTACGCCCATGGTGACCTAGCCCACCTGGAGGTTAGCCGCATGATGTGGGACGGCTCATCTAAAGCCCTGCCAGGAAAGACACTGGAATTCCATTTCGACATATCCGAGGTACTTTACACAGTTTACACAATACATTTTGTTGTTCAGTTGTTCACGTTCATGTTTTTTTCCTTTGCTGTAGGCTAAAACAACATTTATGCTTTTGAAACTATCAGTTTTCAGTTAGATTATACACCACAGGTTCTCTGACTCATTCACCTCTTCAGGTGTGGCCGTGTTGTTGTTTTTGAACAAGCATTTGTTATCAGATCCCTTGAAGGGCGCAGCCTCTTTTCCTTTGTTTTTGGCACATTTTAGGGCGAAGGGAAGTCGCTCAGGTTCTCAGCTCGCTTTCAGATGGAGAAATGGGGATAATAGTTGACGGAAGTTTGGGGAGATGTGTTTTGACTGCATTTTGATTAATAACGCTCAGAATGAAGTGAGATCCTGCTTTTTGTAGGGTTTCAACAGCAGTCTAATGAACAAAAGGATGTGATGTTAGACTGTATAGAGCAAGTTAAGAAAGAGTGACTGCTTTTTGTGTCATGTTTGACACTGAATAGGTCAAAGAATGTAAAACCTAAACAATCTCTTCGATTTCAGGATTATATTCATTGCATGTAATATGACAACTGATCTGGAACAAGCAAGTTAATAATAAATGGAGAAAGATATCTCTTTGCATTTCCATTCACTTTTGTAGTGGTGCAGGAACTACCAGAAGTGCTGCTTTCTCCAAATATAACAAAGACCTCCTTGCAGCCAACTTTGTGTATGATTGCCCTCTTGTGGCTTCATGTGCAACTACAGGAAACCCTCAGTTCCTAGAATTGAGTCCTTGCCTCTGGTCCACCCTGATGAAAGCATTGATATCCTGTCCAGATGTGGCTTGTGCACAATGATAAGGAGTTCAGCAATTAGGCTGTTTTTCCACACATGCTTGTTTATCTACAGGAAGGCTGTGAGTCATGGGTAGTGTGAGTCTGTGAAGAGCCTGTTCTTGTGCTGGCATGCTCATTTTGTGTAGGAGGATGCATGTCTATGTTGAGTCTATACTGTAAAATATGTTTGTTTTTGAATGAGTGACATATGTATTGTGTGCATGTGTGTTTGTGTCCAGACACCGGTTATTGGCCGCAGATATGACGACCTGCAGGGATCAGGAGGGAGAGATGGGAAAGCCCGGGCGATCGCAGTGACTCGTAGCACATCCTCTACCTCTTCAGGGTCCAATTCAAACACCGTCCTGGTGCCAGTCAGCTGGAAACGGCCACAGTCATCACAGGTGAGAAACATTTCATGTTGATCGTATTAGTCATTCTTTTGGGCTGCTTTAAACGGTGTCTTTTAACTTCCTATTTGTACTTGATGACATCAAATCTGCTTTTTCAACTGGTATTTTCCTTTTGTTCAACAGAAGCGAACAAGAGAGAAGCTAGTGAATGTTCTGTCACTCTGCGGACAGGAAGTTGGCCTCACCAAGAACCCATCTGTAAGTTATTTGACACTTATCACTTTGATCTCATAGAATGCAGCAATAAGAGTTTAAATCTATGTTGATATTATATTAATAAAAGCCCTGAGCATTCTGCACCTAGTGCCATAACAAAAAAGGCATCTTAATAATTGAACCATTGCTTTCTCAGGTGATCTTCTCATCCTGTGGTGATCTGGACCTCATGGAGCATCAGCCCAGTCAGGTGTCCTCTGAGGATGGGACCCGGGAGGACACCCTGGATGATACCACATCAGAGCAGCAGTTCAGAGTCTTCAGGGACTTTGACTTCCTGGATGTGGAGCTGGAAGATGGAGAGGTGAGTAGAAAATCTGACAACACATTTATAAGGATTTCTATTTCAAATATATGCTGTCCTTTGAACTTTTACACACACATACAGTTAAAGTCAAAAGTTTACACACACCTTGCAGAATCTGCAAAATGTTAATTATTTTACCAAAATAAGAGAGATCATACAAAATGCATGTTTTTTTTTTATGTAGTGCTGACCTGAATAAGACATTTTACATAAAAGACGTTTACATATAGTCCACACGAGAAAATAACAGTTGAATTTATAAAACTGACCCTGTTCAAAAGTTTCCATACACATGATTCTTAATACTGTGTTGTTACCTGAATAATCTATTTATTTTTTTTATTATAATTATTATTATTATTATCATTTTTTATTTAGTGATAGTTGTTTATAAGTCCCTTGTTTGTCCTGAACAGTTAAACTGCCTGCTGTTCTTCAAAAAAAGTCCTTTAGGTCCCACAAACGTTGTTTTTTTGGAAACCAAAGGATTAATAATGCATTAGTAATGCAGGAAACACAATGCATTAATAGCCGGGGGTGAAAACATTTTGAAATTGAAGATCAGGGTAAATTTAACTTATTTTGTCTTCTGGGAAACAAGTATCTTCTGTAGGTTCTGAAGTGCAGTACTAAATGGAAAAAAGATATTTAGGCAAAATTAGAAAAATGTACACACTTATTCCTTTCAAAAGTTTTCACCCCCTGGCTCTTAATGCATTGTTTTCCTTCTGGAGCATCAGTAAGTGTTTGAACCTTCTGTAATAGTTGCATATGAGTCCCTTAGTTGTCCTCAGTGTGAAAAGATGGATCTCAAAATCATACAGTCATTGTTGGATTTGTGGGACCTTAAGGATTTTTCTGAAGAACAGCAGGCAGTTTAACTGTTTAGGACAAACTAGGGACTCATGAACAACTATCACTAAACAAAAAGACACAGCTGTGGATCATTCGGGTAACAACACAGTATTAAGAATCAAGGTTATTTAAATTTTTGAACGGGTAATTTTTATAAATTCAACTATTATTTTCTCTTGTAGGCTATATGTAAACATTTTTTTTGTAAAATATCTTATTCAGGTCAGTACTAAATAAAAATAACATGCAGTTTGTATGATTCCTCTTATTTTGGTAAAATAATTAATATTTTGCAGATTCAACAAGGTGTATGTAAACTCAATATATAACTAGAACTGCTAAAATGTTTTTTTTTTTTTTTTTTAAATGCTTGACTATCTCTGTAGGATATCTGTCTCTAACAAATACATTTGCAAACTAAGATTCCTTCTCTTTCCTTTAAAATTATTTTAGTTAATGTTAATTGGATGTCATGTGAATAAATTTGTTTCCACTAGTTTCTTTCTTAATCAAATCGTTACGTGGAAACAGAACTGAAGCCAGAATTAAATCACTGAATTAAATTAAGTTCAAATTCCCGTTCCTACTAACAAAAACCCAATGTCTTCGTCTTTCAGCTTTATTTCCTTATTATTTTAGCTATTTCATTTATGTTCTCTCTGGATAATGAGATAACACTTTAGCTGATCAAAAACTGCCTGACTAATTTGGCCATTGCTTTTCCTCCGGTCTTTCTCACTGTGTGGCTAACACTCTCTCTCTTTCTCTCCTGTGCTGCCATAGGAGCTGCAGGTAAGAACAGCTGTGTTAGCGTGTGACATAGAGGATGGCTGAGATCATGTTTCCATACCTAAATGATGTATGTCAGTCATGTAGGCTCTCATCTGTCATAGGCTGTTGTGGTTAAAGAGATTTTTTTTTCTTTATGTGTTTAATATATGGATGTCATATTACATACTGTAGAAATGCATGTTAGCAGCATCTCATGGCAACATTTTTGTTTCATTCACATTAAATCATTCCTCAGATTGTTTTCAATACTTATAGAGAAAATTGAAGGTGTAGGATTGTTAAACGCAACTTTCTTTTTGTTGTGTTTTGCTTTGTTTCTCCTAAACTACAAACAAACTTTATTTTTGCAAATTCAGAAACGTTTACAGATATTGGTCTATTGTGTTTATTATATGTTTGCATGTGTTCTTCATTTTTGCATGATTAATTAGAAGTGTGTTATGTCTACTCCCTTGGGCTGAAGAGGCCAGAATAGTTTACACCCAACCTCAACTCATGCTTAAGTATACAGCTGTTAAATCAGTGCGGTGTGTTTGTTTTAATAGGGTGAGAGTATGGATAACTTTAACTGGGGAGTGCGTCGGCGCTCTCTGGACAGCACAGATCTGACTGAGCTCCTGGAGGAAAGCCAGCACTCTGACATCACCCCCTGCATCGGCCTACACGACACCCACCAGGACTCCGATGACTCCTCTGAGGAAGAGTCCAATTCCACCAGCCAAAGCCTCTCCCACTCTCAACTAGTATGTCTATCTATCTATCTATCTATCTATCTATCTATATTTTTGCCACATTATCTACCAACCTACCTGACTGTCTGTCATTCTATTTGTGACCCTGGACCACAAAACCAGTCTTAAGTAGCACGGGTATATTCGTAGCAATAGCCAAAAATACATTGTATGGGTCAAAATTATTGATTTTTCTTTTATGCCAAAAATCATTATAATATTAAGTAAAGATCATGTTCCATGAAGATATTTTGTAAATTTCCTACCGTAAATATATCAAAACTTAATTTTTGTTTAGTAATATGCATTGCGAAGAACTTCTTTTGGACAACTTGAAAGGCAATTTTCTCATGACAGATTCCAGATTTTCAAACAGTTGTATATCAACCAAATCCTAACAATCCTATCTTAACAAGCTATAACATCAATTGAAAGCTTATTTATTCAACTTTCAGATGATATATAAATCTCAGTTTCAAAAAATTGACCCTTATGACTGGTTTTGTTGTCTGTTTTAGCTTGATGGTAGTTTTCTAAAACTGGGCATTTTCTGATTTCAGACCATGAACCTCTCCCCCTCAGAGGACACCAATCATACAGACTCTTTGTCCACTTCCTACGACACCACATCAGCTGACCCAAATTCTCTTAATGCTGCTACACCTTGCTTGGGAACATCACTACCAGATGACCACATCATGCCGCCTGTATGTTTAAAATTACATTAAGCCCATTACAACTTATTCTATAAGGGTCCAAATAGCACCAAACCTAGATGTACTTCATCATGCATTTTGAAGATATTACTGGCATGTGTACTAACGTTCACATTTTTTATACATTTTGTATAAAATTAAAGGATTATTACACTTCCAGAATAAGAATTTCCTGATAATTTACTCACCCCGATGTCGATCCAAGATGTTCATGACTTTCTTTCTTAAGTCGAAAAGAAATTAAGGTTTTTTGATTAAAACATTCCAGGATTTTTTCCATATAGTGGACTTCAGTGGGGCTTAACGGGTTGAAGGTCCAGCTTCTACATGATCCCAGCCGAGGAATAAGTTTCTTATTTAGCGAAACGATTGCCCATTTTCTAAAAAAAATTAAAATGTATATACTTTTTAACCACAAATGTTCGTCTTGCACTAGCTCATCACATAATCACGTATGCAAGGTCACGTGCGGTTAGTTCTTCATCTGTGTACTTTAAAATGTTCATCTCATTTTCTCCTCCAACTTCGAAATTGTCCAGCATCATTGTCCAGCAACATTTATGGTTAAAAAGTATATAAATTTGAATAATTTTTTTTTTTAGAAAATGACATTGTTTTGCTAGATAAGACCCTTATTCCTCGGCTGGAATCATGTAGAGCCCTTCGAAGCTGCACTGAATCTGCAATTTGGACCGTCAATCTGTTGGGCACCACTATATTTTTCCATATAGTCTATTATATGAAGAAAAATCCTGGAATAACTCTGTAACTGTAAATAATTTCTCATCTGTTGAGTTGACCTCTAAGATGGAGTCTGCAACAGTAAGAACAAAAACATTGAGGAAAGCAGATCACCAGTGACCTTCTCTCATCTACTAAGGTTTTACCAGAAGACGAGGAGTCGAATGTCCAAGAGGACGACCTGGCATTCGGTGTGAATGAGCTGCCAGTGAGGTTTGACTGTGGCTCTAGCACTAATCTGGACCTTCCTGCAGAACAAAACCGAGCTGGAATCCAGAACCCAAACTCCCTGCCCAGGTGAACACATCAGCACAGTTTCATAGCAGTAGACTGTTAACTGGCATGGTTATTGAAGGGTAACCTCCAATCTTCCGGTTTCAACAGCTACCATTTTGGGGAGGACCGAGATGATCTGGATGAGCTGGGCTTTCCTCCTCCACCCTCCCCCTTTTTCTCTGCCATCTTGGCAGCATTTCAGCCCACGGTGTGTGACGATGCTGAAGAAGCCTGGCGGAGTCACATTAACCAGCTGTTGTGCGATACGGATGGGTCTTGCGCCGTCTACACCTTCCACATCTTCTCCACAATGTTTCAGGTAAAGTATCCTTTACACGTACACAGTCGTGTTTGAAAACGTCCATACATATAAGTAGGTTTTAGCATTCTTAAAATGTATTTTTCTTTACAGAACATGCAAAATAAGTTCTGCTCCTTGACCAGCGATGCTGCCGGTTACCTTGGAGATGGCCTGAGGGGAATAGGGTCAAAATTTGTGCAGTCATCAGAGATGTTGGCCTTATGCTCAGACTGTCCCACGCTGTATGTGGACGCAGAAACGGTCAGTGGATGTTTAAAGTTGATTACATAAAGCTGTGTTTCAGGCACCTAACCTAACAAATAATTATGAACAAACAGTCAAAAGCTTTTTTTTATACCAGGTCTTGACTGTTCTCTTGTAGATTGTTTCTTATGGGCTTCTAGAGAAGATGAAGTTCAGTGTTCTTGAGCTGCAGGAGTATCTGGACACATATAACACCCGGGAGGAAGCAGTTGTCTCAGTAAGTCATTCTAGCCTGCTAAACTCTTGCGTAGTAGTTTGCACTACAGAAAGAGCTCCAAATCATGCGACTTACTAGAGGTCCGCCAGTACTTTTTTAAGTGTCTTCTCCTCTTTCAACAGTGGTTGCAAAACTGCAAGGCCACATTTCCAAGGTATCCTGATGATGGTGTGATCACCTGTCAGCCTGGAGACTCTGAAGAGAAGGTGAAAATAACCATATATGGCCTTTAAAACGAGCTCTTTCATCTTACCACTGTTTACATGATTGAATGTTCATAATATGTACACAGTAGTTCCTGTTAAATCTGTACATATTATGTTATTCAGTGAGTCATATACACTACCATTCAAAAGTTTTGGGTTGATTAAATTTTTTTTTTTTTTTTTTTAAATATGATGCTCCCCAAGGCTGCATTTATTTGATAAAAAAACAGTAAAAACAGTAATATTGTGAAATATTATTACAACTTAAAATAAGAGTTTTTTATTTTAATGTTTTAAAATGCAATTTATTCCTGTGATGCAAAGCTGAATTTCCAGCAGCCATTACTTCAGTCTTCAGTGTCACATGATTTTATTATTTATTAGCATTTATTATCAATGCTGAAAACAGTTGCATACAAAATACACAATATTTTTTTCAGAATGATGCATTTTTGATTAATAGAAATTTCAAAAGCATTCATTTAAAATAGAATTCTTTTGTAATGCTTTTATTGTCACTTTTGATCAATTTAATGCATCCTTGCTGAACAGAAGAATTAATTTCTTACTGACCCCAACCATTTAAATGGTAGTGTATTTATCAATGCAGTATTTAATGTAATATTTCCTCACTCTTCTTTTTCTTGTTGCTCTGTGCGCCTTTTCTTCATCCTCTGCATGATTTATATGGCTTGGGTTCTTGGGTTGAATGCGACTGGCACTAATCCTCTAATTATGTGAATGGGATTTCTAAGCATAGTGGCACAGTCTCACGGATTGCATGCTGGGTATTAATGCTGTCTGTTTCTCCCTTCTCAACTCTTTCCTATTTTATGACATGCTCTGCAGCAAATGGAAACTCTGGCTGTAAGTTTCAAACTAAAAACCGTTCTCTTATTCATCTGTTCGAGCGAGTGGTGTGTGTTTGCAGCTTTATAGTTTACTACATGCATTCAGTTCAGTTTACCTGCCAGCTTTTATTTGTTTTATTTGCATGATCTTTAACAATCTTATCCTGAATAAACACTTTAAAGATCATGTAAATGACTTAAACAGTATTCTCATTCTTGAAGACTACAGAAGTAGTTTTTGTGAAACAAACTATGGATGTTAGAATTGTGTATTTACTATTTGTGGCTGTGAATATGTATGATTCTTTTATTATGTCATGTGACTGATGTATCTTTATCATCCACAGCAATTGGAGTTGTGTCAGCGACTCTACAAACTTCACTTCCAGCTGCTTCTGTTGTTCCAGTCCTATTGTAAACTCATTGGACAAGTGAACACCATTAGCTCTGTGCCAGAGGTACATAATACACCCATTACCTTGCTGATACCCCTAATCTCTTTTTGGTTGATTTAATTATAACTAAAATTGATTTTATTTTCTGTAATGTGAGTATTGTTTAAATGAGCCTGAAAAATTCATTTGGCTGACTATAAAAAAGTAGCCACTAGCTGGTTGAATTGTTTTGTTGAGTTAAAACACTGAGTTTTCAATCTGTAGCTGTGGAACATGTCGCGTGAGCTGAGCGATCTGAAGAACTGCCTGCGGCTTGCAGAAGCCTCATTAGGTGGTGATCTAGAGGACCGGCAAAGGCACGGCTCCCAGCCCATCTTCCCTAGCTCGGAGGCAGCTGTACAGGCCATCCTGGAGTGCTTGAACAACAACGAGTTCTCTATGGCCATCCGCTACACTCAAGAGTGCAGGTGAGATATGACACCACTAGGGGGAGACAAAACTCTGTTTAATGAGTAGTATGCATTTAGTTTAAAAAATCTTAAAGGGAGAGTTCACCCCAAAATTTAAGTTCTATCATTAATTACTCACCCACATCATTCCAAACCCATAAGAACTCATCTTTGGAACACAAATTAAGATATTTTTGATGAAATCCAATAGCTTCCTGACCACGTTCAAGGCATAGAAAGGTAGTAAGGACATTGTTAAAATAGTCCATGTGACATCAGTGGTTCAACCTTAATTTTATGAAGCTACGAGAATACTTTTTGTGCATAAAGAAAAAAAGAACAACTTTATTTAACAATGTCTACTTTTCCATGTCAGCCTTTGACGTGCGTTCACGAGAGTACTGGGCCTTGAACCTGGTACTGTAGTTTCTTTGCTGTCTATGCAGGATTAGAAAGCTCTCAGATTTTATCAAACATATCTTAATTTGTCTTCTGAAGATGAACCAAGGTCTTACGATTTCGGAAAGATGTGAGGATGAGTAATTAATGACAGAATTTTCATTTTTGGGTGAGCTATCCCTTAATATTTTGCACACATCCAACAATAAAAATATATGGTTATGTCCATTTTTCTGACTCTGGCTTTACTTTATTTAATGTTTTTAAAATATGGAATGTGTTCCAAGGAGTCTGTATAAAATCTGTTTTAATTGAGATTTGGATATGTTACTAATTTGTTTTGTAAGTTTAGTTTTTGTTCTTCATTTTTATTTTATTTTATTTTATATTATTTTAGTATTTTCTGACTTAGTTTTAATGTACAAACTATTTAAAAATGTTTAACATCTTTTATTTTCTTAGCACAGTCTAGTGTTACTGCTACAGTTTCAAGTGACATTTTTGTTTAATAAAGATGTTTCAATTTTTGTAATGTACCATGTATCAGAAACTAAAATTAATTTGTAGTCATTTTTACTTAGTTGTTAGTAATGGAAATGTACAGGAGGTCAAAAGAATCTGCACAATGTAAATTATTTTACCAAAAGAAGAGGGATCATACAAAATGCATGGCATTTTTCATTTAGTACTGACCTGAATAATTTATTTCACATAAAAGATGTTTACATATAGTCCACAAAAGGAAATGAGGGACTCGTATACAACTATTACAGAAGGTGGGGGGGTGAAAACTTTTTGAATTTTTCTGGGAAACATGTAAGTCTCTTCTGTAGCTTCTGAAGGGCAGTACTAAATGAAAAAAAGATATTTGGGAAAAATAAGAAAAATGTACACATCTTTATTCTGTTCAAAAGTTTTCACCCCCAGGCTCTTAATGCATTGTGTTTCCTTCTGGAGCGTCAGTGAGCATTTGAACCTTCTGTAATAGTTGCATACGAGTCCCTTAGTTGTCCTCAGTGTGAAAAGATGGATCTCAAAAAATAATAATAATAAATATAACTTTCTATTACTTTTTAGACGATTGTGGCCAAATGACATTTTCGGTGGCAGCTCAGAGGACGAGATCCAGACTCTCCTCAACGTCTACTTCCGCCACCAAACTCTGGGCCAAACTGGCACATTTGCCCTGGTCGGCTCGAACAAGGACATGTCAGAGGTCTGCACGAAGATCATGGAGCTCAACGGAGAGATCCGGGACATGATCCGCCGCGCTCAGGGGTACCAGGTAATCTCATCCAGCCTCCTAGACTCCAGCGTGTCCGGCGTGAGTCTCTGACAGGAAGCCTGCAGCACCCCAGACCAGTCCTGGCCTGGACCGCCCGACCACTGGATTCCTCCATAGTGACCCAACCTCTCCTACGCCAGCCCTCATCCCACGACCCTCCTCCACTCCTGCCACCCGCCCCAGGCCAGATCCAGTGTGACGTTTGGGAGTGCTGCCACCCTTTTGAGGGTGTAACTCATAAACTTGTGCCCTTCCTAGGGAAACTTGCACGAGCATCCTTGACTGTACTGAACAGGAAGGGGCTCCTGAGAGTGAGCGTGTCCTCAGGTCCTCAAATGTGCAGCAATAATGGAGAAACGGAGCTGCTCCTGCGAGATTCCTTGGATTGAGTCACTCAAAACGCATCTTTTAATTATTGCACTATGTTGACATTTTCATGTCATAAACCATGAGAAGAAAAAAAATCCTGTTTGCTACTGAGAGCAATGCTGCATTTTTGGAAAGGAAGCACCCAAGTGAGAACGTCCACTTGGTTTGCTTGTAAACGTGGGGAATGTGCAATGATGGATCATTGAAACGGATGCCTTTCTACTGTACCTGTTCAAGAATGTCTTTAAAAGCAGGACGTGCTGCGAAACTGAAGATGGGATGACACAGGATACTGTTTGTATGTCTTCGCTCATCGTCACGATACTCGTAACTGTTTAAAGCTGAGAGCTTTTGTCTTCGTGAACCTGTTTATCACTGGCGTACCGCTAAATATCAGCCTCCGCACCTGCACATAAAGACACAAACACGCTGACATTCAGCGATTTGTTCAAGCTACTACTGCTGAAGCTGATTCTACTTCAAAGTGCTGATATGAGATTGTTTGGCCGGGTTTCAATCGACGTCCTGCGCTCCACCGTACACAGGCTCTCACGTTTAGGGTAAATTTGTATTTAAGAAATCAGTGTGTTGAACATAGTTTTTCGAAATTGTTCTTTGTCAGTTGCCAAGCATGCATTATTGTATTTATTAAAAGTTGTATTTTATTAAAACGTTATTTGTATAAAGTGGAAAAGGGAGGCATCACGTGGAGATTAGTGTTTGTCACTAGTGCATGCCTAGAGAGATTGCACATTGTAAAGCCTCTTTGGGAAAATTGTCATTGTTTTTTCCCCCCTCTGTGTAAATACTTAAAGCTTTTGTGAAGTAAATTGTGCTTTCTTCATGTTGAGATTCTCCAGTTTGTTGTTGCGGTTCTTCTGGCATCTGCGGAATCCAAGAGAAGGAGGGATGTTGCACTGGATGCAAGGTGCACTAACAAAGACATTTGTTTTCAATTAGAGTTTGATTTTAGGAGGGGCAAAATATGATCAAAACATGGAAAAACAGGAAAGATATTTTGAGAAAGATGCATTTGCCAAGAAAAATGTTTTGGACTCTTTTGACTTCAATTGCATGGGGAAAAAAAAAAAAAAAAAAAAAAAAAAAAGCATTCTTCAAAACACAATTGAAGTCAAAAGTTTACATATACCTTGATGAATCTGCAAAATGTTAGTTGTTTTACCAAAATAAGAGGGATCATACAAAATGCATGTTATTTTTTAGCATCAGTTCCTATTAATGTAAGTAAATTGGAACCAAACCAGTTTAGCTAGAAGTGCTTTACAAAATCCTTTCATTCAACATTCATTTTCGGGTGAACTACCCAATCCTAAAGCGGAAATGTTCACACTGACAGCAGTATTATGCTGCAATACTTTATTGGTTTTTATTAATTTATACATTAGAATACAAAAATACAACACATTCCACCCAACACATCACTTTAGCCACCAATGCAGATTCTAAAACTCATTTATAGACCTGAACAATCAGACTATGTACTTGAAACTGTAGATGGTGTCACAGGAAAGGCCTTTGCCCTTGCAGCGGCCACACAGATCCTGGCGGTGAGGACGGCGCATGTCAATGTGCCTCTGCTTCCGTTCACAGCAGCAGCGAGTCTTGCAGCAAACCTGGTGAAACACGACATTGTTAAACATTACAAAAAAAAAAAAAAAAAAAAAAAAAAAAAAAAAAAAAAGTTTCAAATATGCATTTGCCATGCCAAATCACACCTGGCACTGAATGGACTCCACCCTATACGGATTCAGTCCCACCTGGCACTTCCTGCAGTGCTGCTTGAAGTACACCTGAGAAAACAGCATTTGATTAGGTTTAAGTTTTAATTCCAAGTTTGAAAGTCAATGCGTTTTACCTTGGAGGTTCCCGAGATGCACCAAACGAACGCACTTTCCCATCGAATATTGCACTTGCTGCAGTGATAAAATCCATATTTCTGCTCCAGAAACTAAACAAGAATAAGTAGTTAGAATTCTCACGATCCATTTATAAACAAAAAGAAAAAAGGGGAAATTAATTAATTAATTTTAGGATCGCACTACAAATGGTTTTAGCCAAAACGCCAGTTGACAAACCACAACCAATCAGAAGCTGCTTCAGTGTTTACCTTATTAAATACTCATGACACCGAGTTGAATGCATGACCAAATATATATTTAAATTTAAAAAAAAAAAAAAAAAAAAAAATTATATTATATTATATTATATTATATAATATAATATAATATAATATAATATATTATATATATATATATATATATATATATATATATATATATATATATATATGAATAACTGCACTTTTCTTCACTTTTGCAAGCCTCAAATTGCGAAAGAAAAAAATATATATAATAATTATAATAATAATAATAATAATAATAATAATAATAATAATAATAATACCATAGCGAAACATGTCATTAGAAGTCTAGTACTCATGAATTGTATTCACCCAATCAGCATTGAGCGTTAACGATTACTTGCATATTTATGAGGTCAGCTTTCATTGCGCGATTAACCAAGTGAAGAGACAGGTTACCTACCTACCTACTATTCATTACTAACCTAAAACTTAACATAACTTACGGTTACAACAAACCATAGTAAATTAGGGAAAATTCGTGGTTGCCATGGTAATTTATCCACAACAAACCTGGAAGTTTGACCGTTTATTTCGTTGAATCACCGACTTCCCCTGCAGTGATTCGTTGTGTGTGGTTTCATCCTGTTTACACTTCTCCTCGTCGTCTTCCGTCTCGCTGTCCGTCTTCTTGCTCTCGTCCCCTCCATCGTCCTTACTTTCACCGGCAGTCGTGGATAAGGAGAAAATCCTGCGGTCGAAGACCGGAGAGTAGATGGCGACTGGGCGGGAAAAGCGCACGGAGTTGACAGGTGTGCTAGGCAGGTTGTCTTTCAGCGGGCTGATGGACGGCGTCCTCGGTAAGTCCCATTTATCATCGCGGTAAAACAGAGTTTTGGGCCCAAGCGAGCACTGGACAGTGGCATCTACCTTTGGGTTGACCTGCACACCGAATTCTCTAGTGTTGGCCTTGCGGAGGCGCGGCGTTAAGTTCGGGTTCACTTGAGATAATATGGCTTTTAACTGCGCACGCTTATAAACGTCGAAATAATCGGTGGCATCTGGCGCGACATACAAATTGTTTCCCTTTTTGTTCCAGTTCTGGTGCTTAAATTTCCCATTGCCGGGGTAAAAGGGGAAATAGCCAGGATAGCCTCCACAGTTGTAAGGTGGAATGAGAAACTCCTCCATTGTGGTGTGATCAAGAGTGGAAACAATGGTGAATATTTATTTTCTTTTCGAGAACACGCCTTAATTGGCGCGAACTAATTAGCATTGATCACGTGTGGGCGTGGCTCAGGGAGGTATTAGCATGAGGCAAAGTTTTTATTATTGGAAATGAAAATATTACTACAGTTAAGAAGTATCAGGGGCATGAGGTAAATATCTCTCTGCATTTTTATTTATATTTAGCATTACAGTTGAAACTGCAATCGAGTATTTGACATGACAACTCAAGCCCTCGTTCCTCATTTATCCTGTTTTTATTTTTAAAATAGCAATTTTACACTGACATTATTTAGAGATGATCACTATGATGTTCTTATAACTGAGGGACACCATGTAATATTTGCAGTTTAAAAATTATTTATCACACCACAGAACAAGGTGTCATATATATATGAATGTGTTTATAAACATACACTACAAGTCAAAAGTTTTTGTACAGTAAGATTTTTAATGTTTTTTGAAAGATGTCTTTTCTGCTCATCAAGCCTGCATTTAATATTAAATATTAATATTTAATTTGAAATATTTCGACTATTTAAAATAACTGTTTTCTATTTAAATATATTTTAAAATGTAATTTATTCCTGTGATTTCAATGCTGAATTTTTAGCATCATTACTCCAGTCACATGACCCGTCAGAAATCATTCTAATATTCTGATTTGCTGCTCAAAATACATTTATCATTATTATTACCTTGAAAACAGCCGAGTAGAATTTTTTCAGGTTCAGAAAAACAGCATTTATCTGAAATAGAAAGCTTTTGTAACATTATAAATGTCTTTAACATCACTTTTTTAAATCAATTTAAAGCATCCTTTTTTAAAATATTGATAATATTAAACTGCAAATCAGTATATTAGAATGATTTCTGAAGGATCATGTGACACTGAAAGACTGGACTAATGATGCTGGAAATGTATCTTTAATCACAGGAATACATTACATTTTAAAATATATTCAAATAGAAAACAGTTATTAAATAATTGTAAAAATATTTCTGAATTGTATTGTTTTTGTTGTTCTTTGGATCAAATAAATGCAGGCTTGTTGAGCAGAAGAGACTTTAAAAAACATTAAAGGGGTCATCGGATGCCCATTTTCCACAAGTTGATATGATTCTTTAGGGTCTTAATGAAAATTCTCTAATATACTTTGATTAAAAATTCTCAATGGTTTTGTAAAACAACACCCTTTTTACCTTGTCAAAATGAGCTCAGCAAAAATCTCATTCTAAGGGGTTGTTCCTTTAAATGCAAATGAGCTCTGCTTGCCCTGCCCCTCTCTTCTTTCTGTGGAGAGACGATCTTGTTTACTTTAGCTGCGTTTAGCCGCTAAACTTGCTAACTACCACGTTATAAGGAAAGGCGATCGCAAAGATTCTTAAAAAAATGCTTAAACACACTTCTGCTGTAAGTGAAGGTGGATCATGAATGATTAGCGCGAACATACACGGATATATGTAGATCGGGAGCCGCATTCCCTTCACAAACAAACATAATCTACTGCATCTTCAGCTGCTCAGATGTCGGGAGTAAATGACGACCACTATGTTCATTATTACATCCAGCAACACAACACCTCAATCGCTCAATCAGAGATATATTCTTGTCTAATTTACATCCCTGGTTCGGCATCGAAAGAAGGAAAGTTACTGGACTGTGACTGCTGGTCTGAGGTACGAGCTCATGTCAATCAACTATCGCGGGAGCTGCCTCTGTCTGTGTGACGGCACACTGACAGGCATCTGAGAATGGCTCAATTTGAAAAGGGATATTATTTTTACAGATTAATTAAAAACCACTGCATGGATTTTTATCATTATAGGGTAGATTTGTACATACACTGCCAACACACATTAATGTTCTAACAACATGAAAAAGTAAACTTAGCATCCGATGACCCTTTTAAAAATCGTACTACTGGATTTTATTTTTTAATAAATAAATAACAAAAGGTGATTAGAATAGTGAAATCTTAAATTTTCTTTACATTTTAATCTAAAATCTTGATTAATTGCATGTAAATTGACAAAACCACATTACAGAATAGTCTTTTCTTTACTGACTCTTTTACTTAGTAGAGATTTGAATAGCAGTAATAATTTGTCCGGTATGTTGCTAGGCATTCAAATAAGTGGAGGGTAATAAAAGGCGATTTTAAAAGCCCCTGTGCCTCTGTTATGCACTTTATGAATGGCAAACAAAGAGAACTAAACCAAACTAGCTCAAGCTGCTCAATCTAGGTTGTATTATTTTTGTATGATGAGGAGGTTATTTCCTGTTTTGTTTTGTCAAGGTCATTTTAATTTTAATTTTAAAAGAAATCAGTTATTAACTGAACTGTACAATTGGATGTCTTCAAGCACTGTTAGTAACCATTTAGCAGACTAAATGATTCTTCAGTTCATGAATTAACCTTTGGATTCACCACCTCCACATACAGAGGAAGGCCTGACACAAATGTTTTTGACACAAATATGCGTCACTCTTCCATATTTAAGTAAGTTCAGTGCTCAGTGAGTGTGTTGTTTTTGTTCCAGCTGAAAGCACACTTTGGATTTGTTTGCCCTCTTTCTCCTCTTCTGTTCTCTCTTTCTATCCAGCCATGTCTATTTATAACTGTATCATCTGTACAGAATAAAATAATTTTGGCTATAAACATCAGAACATTTATGTCATTGCCATTCATTGCAATAGGGAAAATACATTATGCTTCACCAACCAACATAAATTCACACAAAACTGACCTTTAACAGGTGAATGACGAACAAGCCTTGCAGGGAAGTGCAGGACTCACACCAGTGATTTTTCCTCATCTGGATGGCACATGGTAGGGTGAGGTGTTGTAAAATAATATTTTGTAATATTTAGGTGTTTAATAATGTTTGGTGATTATAGAGAACAGCTGAGAGTAGTTTTTATAAATAGATTATAGAAATGCATTTTTTCCCTGTCAAAGTAATAAATTATTTAATGTATTGAATTACAGTATTAACGCTGGCGGTCAATGTGAATGTAATATTGATGTTTTGCATGAGTTAGACAGGCCAATAGCCCAGATAATGTAAACATAGCTCCTCAGAAGGTCAAATGGCTGGTTTAAAGCTAATAAAACAATCCCAGGGAACATATTATTGGGATTAACATATTACAATGTCAGTTTTGGTTCTGATAACGCAGGTGTCACATTATCATTAGCCTTCCAGATGGAGAGTTTCCATAAATGCAGTCTAATAAATGACACGTAATTTAATTAAATGCATGTCTGCTTCAGTACATATTACATTTATACTGTAAAATGTTTATTTTAGTTCTCAGTCGAGGTCTAGATATTAAAAATACACTTGTTTGTAGAACTTACACAACACAGTAACATATGTATTTTTTAATACGTTTTACAAATCCAGACTGTTAACATTAATGTAATGATTTCATTCATAAGTTGAAAGTCATTGGATAACCCATTTGGATTATTGGATAACTAGTTGATCAGTATTCCTGTAATATGTGGGTCATTCATAGGTTTTTCAGTCTTAAAAGATATTCAGTGGTCCTTAAGCATCACTGGAGAACTCACAAATTGTTTGTTGTTGTTGTTGTTATACTGTATAATCATATTTGCCTTATCATACACTAGCAGGAGGAAATGTGTTATTATGAAGGCTAGAATTGCACAGTGCTTGGATACCTATTTACCCGTCAAGTGCCTGGGTAATAATTGATAGATTTCCTGAGAGGACAAAAAAGGGCCCAGATGGGGCCAGGTGGGTTATACCACAGTTGGAAACAGCTCACAGTGAGGTAAGAGACACAACTCGCTTGTTTAACATTTGGAAAGCTGTCCAGTTTTCTGACACCATGAAAGTTACACGGATTGTTTTGGCACTTATATTGTTCAGTCATCTACAGTGGACATCAGCTGCTCCAGGTGCAGGACTGCACACATGGGATAGATTTAGCAAACTTCCATATCCCGGTGACAAAGCCTTCCTCTACGATACTTTCCCTGACAAGTTTATGTGGGCTGTCGGCACCGCTGCCTATTCAATTGAAGGAGCCTGGGAGAAAGACGGGAAGGGTAAGTCTATCTGGGACACGTTCACTCGCGGAGGGACGCGGGTGTCCAGAGGCGACGTGGGTAGTGACAGTTATCACAACATCAAGGGAGACCTCCGAGCCCTGCAGCAACTTGGAGTCAGTCACTATCGCTTTTCTCTGTCCTGGTCACGCATTTTTTCTAACGGCACTAAAGAAAGTTACAATGAAAAAGGTGTGGAGTATTATAAAAGTCTAATTCGAGGACTGAAGGAAATTAAAGTGCAGCCCGTTGTGACTTTATATCATTGGGACCTGCCAGAGAGTTTGCAGAGCTTATTTGGAGGCTGGAGCAATTCGGTTATGGTGGAGCTATTCAGAGAATATGCAGATTTTTGTTTTAGAACATTTGGAACGGATGTGAAATTGTGGATTACCATTGACAATCCTTTTGTTGTGGCCTGGCATGGATATGGAACTGGAGTTGTGGCACCTGGTATCAAAAATGACTCCGACTTGCCTTTCAGAGTTGGGCATAATCTTCTGAAGGTAATTAGAGCCACATACTCAAATGGTTGTTATAAACAAATTTATATATACAAAAAGGAAAACAGATGAAATTGCTAAAATGCAAATGTTAATAAATGCTAATATGCAAAAATAAATAAATAAAATGTTATATTTCAATAATCAAATATAATGTTTATAATAATATATATTTTCATTGTAAGAATTATTGTAATTGCTGTTAAAACTCCAAAAAAAAATAAAGTATTAAAAAAGTGTGTATATATATATATATATATATATATATATATATAATATGTATATAATGTGTATAATTAATTGATATATTCCAATAATAAAATGTAAAGTTTATAAAAAATATATATTTTCAATATATTTTAATTGTGAGAATTATTGTTGTTGCTGTTAAAACTGCAAATAATAAAGTATTAATAATATTAATATGAAAAATATAATGTTTAAACATATAGAATTGTAAAAATATATATTTTAATTCAAACTATATATATATATATAATTTCAATATAAAAGTAAAAAATGTAAATGTGAAAAAATAAAGTTTGAAAATAAAAATGTATATATATATTGTTTTTATGCTGTTTAATTATGTTTGTTCAGTTTATATAATTGAAAGTGTGGTACACAGTACATGTTTTCCAAAAATAATGTATTGCCAATTTTTTTTTTTTTTTGTTCTTTTCTGACCTGTGTTGTCTGTTAGGCTCATGCAGCAGCCTGGCACTTATATGACGACCGGTATCGTTCCAGTCAGGGTGGGCGAGTGTCCATGGCTCTGGCATCCCACTGGATCAAACCTAGTAGAACCAGGCAGGAGAACAGCAAAGCCTGTCAGTGTTCTCTGGACTTCGTGCTCGGCTGGTTCGCCCGTCCGCTGTTTGTGGATGGAGACTATCCACCCTGCATGAAACGCAATTTGACCCACAGACTGCCATCCTTCACGGAATCTGAGAGCTTGTACGTTAATGGAACGGCGGACTTCTTTGCCCTGTCTCACGGACCCGCCCTTAGCTTTCAGCTGATTAATGACAGTCTGCGTTTTGGCCAGACAGAAGACCTGGGTCTAAGGATGCTGCTGTACTGGGTCCGTGCCGAGTACAACAATCCTCCCATCTTTGTGGTGGAGAGCGGCTGGTATGGAAGTGGCAACACGAAAACAAAGGATGCTAAACATATGTACTACCTGAAGCGCTTTATTATGGAGACTCTAAAAGGTACATGAATGAACTGAGAGTGTTTGATGAAACAATAAGGATAGAATTAAAGGAAAAAGAGCATATATGAGCCAGTATATGGCCATGTTGAGGTTATCTTTTATACCTGTATATCTTTTAATGGTTAAAGAAGCATTAACAATTCGCATTTCATAATCAGTAATTGATAACGAATAATATTTTTTTCTCTTACAGCAATCCGCTTTGACAGAGTAAATGTGATTGGCTACACAGCCTGGTCTCTGCTGGACGGGTATGAGTGGTACCGTGAATATGGAATACGACGAGGACTATTTTATGTAGATTTCAACACTCCTGATCTAAAGAGAGAGCCAAAGACATCTGCCACTTTCTATAGCAAACTTATAGAAAAGAATGGCTTCCCTCAACTGCCCGAGAACCGGCCTGCACAGGGCGTCTTTCCATGTGACTTTGCCTGGGGAGTTGCAGCCAATTCAATACAGGTAATTCAATACTGGTTGTCATGTTTAAATAATTCTTTAGTAAAAACAGAACGTTCTTAAAATTAAAAATTAAATTGATATATATATATTCAAAAATAAATATAATTCAATTTAATTTAATTAAAAGTGTGTGTGTATATATATATATATATATATATATATATATATTTTTTTTTTTTTTTTTTTTTTAATGTGTATAAATTCTATATATATTTATATTTCATATATATATATTTTTTACTCTATACAGGTAAAAAAAAGGTCCTGTAATTATTCTGAAATGTAATTTCCTTTTTTTTTTAACTAAAATTTTAATTAAATTATATCCTTTTTTAATATAATATATTTTTTAGATTTTTTAAAATATATTTTTTAATTTATATATTTTTATATTTATTTTGTAAAAACAACACTTTTTTTATTATTAAAAGTGAATAATATATATTAATTGTAACTCATTTTCATTTGAAATGTAAAAAAAAAAAAGGTAAATACTACATATAAATATAAATAAATGATACATATTTATACTCAATACAGGTAAAAGTTGCCCGGTAAGTCATGTTCAAATAACCTTTTATTTTTTTTTATTAAAAATGTAATTTAATTTATAATTTATATATATAAATTACTTTTTTTTTAATAACTTTTTCTATTAAAATAAAATTCATTTTAATTTGAAATGTAAAAAAGTAAATATTTAAATATGCTGGTTATCCCTTTTTAAGTTACAAAAAAAAAAAAAAAACTGATACAGTAGTTACATCTAACTGCACACATTTCATCAAAATAAAAGGAAATGTCTTTACTTTTGTACACTTTGGTCCAGCAAATCAAACTTACTTGATTGTTCTTGTTTGTCCCATTCAAAGGTCACTTTAACAGAGCTTAGATTCTGTGTAGATCATACGATGCACTTGACTTTTATCTTTGACCTTTGTTCAAACTTCAAACATTGATAAACGTCATTTGATATATTAAAAATGTATTTTTATTTAATTATTTTTTAACTCTGTCTTCTGATCCTGTTTTGAAGGTTGATACTATACCTACCCAGTTTGCTGACCCCAGTGTTTATGTCTGGAACGTTTCTGGTAACGGAGAGCTCAAAAAGGTCTCAGGTGTACAGGTGCCCCCTATGCGCAGAACACACCACTGCGCCGATTACGGCATCATCCTCCAGCAAGTGTCTGACGTGCACCGTATGCAAGTCTCACACTTCCACTTCTCCCTCAACTGGTCCTCTATCACCCCAACAGGCCGGGTGTCTGATGCTAACGAAACACTTCTAAGATACTACCATTGCTTTGTCAGTGAGCTACAAAAGGTTAACGTAACCCCTGTAGTGACCCTTTGGCACCACACAGGGAAACTATCCAGCTTGCCGGCACCCATTGAGGCCGATGGGGGCTGGCAGAGCGAGGAGACAGTCCAAGCTTTTGCAGATTACGCCAGGTTGTGTTTTCAGTGGCTAGGAGCTCATGTCAAGCTGTGGATCACACTGAACGAACCTAACGACGAGGATCTTGAATACACCGTGGGCCACCAGCTGCTCCGTGCGCATGCGTTAGCGTGGCACATCTACGACAGCGAGTTTCGCAAAACCCAAGGCGGTAAGGCATCGCTGGTTCTTCATATGGACTGGGTCGAACCTGCATTTTCTTTCAACAGGGAGGATGTTGAACCTGCAAACCGAGTCTTGGACTTTCGAGTAGGCTGGTTTGCAGAGCCCATCTTCGGTAGTGGCGATTACCCAGTGGTTATGCGTAGCTGGCTCCAACAGCGAAACAATATCGATCTCTTCAACTACCACTTACCCGTATTTAGCGAAGAAGATAGGCTGTTGGTTAAAGGAACCTATGATTTCTTCGCCATCAGCCATTTTACTACCTCGATGGTGTATGATGGAGTGGAGGACAAATACACCTTTAAGGACAAGCTGCAGGTACAGCTGATATCTGACGTCACCTGGATCATGTCTCCAAGACGCAACTCTCCTGTGGTCCCATGGGGTCTTCGCAAGGCACTGAATTGGGTTAACTCTCGATACAAAGGGGTTCCCATTTACGTGATGGCCAATGGTGTTCAAGAGGACATTGCTAGGTTTAAGGATAGCTTGCGTGTCTACTACCTTTACAACTACATTAATGAGGCCTTGAAAGGTAAGAAACACTTAGTCATGTGTTGGATTCCAATGGGTACATATGGATATTTTTATTGAAAATATAAAAAAAAAAAAAACAGAAAAAAAGGTAATATTGTGAAATATTATTGCTATTTAAAATAGTGGTTTTCTATTTTAATATTCTTTAAAATAGTATTTATTTCTGTGATCAAAGCTGAATTTTCAGCATCAGTCTTCAGTGTCACATGATCTTTTAGAAATCATTCTAATATGCTGATTTATTACCAATGTTGGAAATAGTTGTGCTGCTCAATATTTTTTTGGGAACCTGCAGTACATTTTTTAGCCTTCTTTGATGAATAAACGTTAAAAAGAACAGCATTTATTTAAAATAGAAATCGTTTGTAACAACATACAGTAGCGTTCAAAGTTTAGGGTCAGTCAATTTTTTCTTTCTTTCTTTCTTAGAAAGAAATACTTTTATTCAGTAAGGATGTGTTAAATTGAATAAAGTGATAGTAAAGACTGATATTGTTAGAAAAAGTTTCTATTTTGTATAAATTCTGTTCTTTTTGTTCATCAAAGAATCCTGAAAAAAGTATCACAGGTTCCATTATTAAGCAGCACAACTGTTTCCAAAATTGATCATAAATTAGCACATGAAAATGATTTTTGAAGGATCGTGTGACAGTGAGGACTGGAGTAGTGGCTGATGAAAATTCAGGTTTGTATCACAGAAATAAATTATATTTTAAAATATATTAAAACAGAAAATTGTTATTTTAATTGCAATAATATTTCATTATATTACTTTTTTCTGATGAGACTTATTTAAAAAAAACATTAAAATCTTATTGATTACAACTTATTAACAGCAGTGTATATTTTTATTTAGAGGCCTATGTAAATCAATGAGATCTCATAGCAGACCACTGATACTTAAAGATATACAAAAAATGTTTCTTAAAAGCCTTATGTATATCTAATATTCACATTTTAACATGATTTTTCTAAAATTTTCATGTGTAGCGAGATAATTTAGGAAAACTTGCTAATCGAAATTATATTGTATACAATATTGTGTTTTTTGTTAGCTCCATTTAAAAACATTTCTTATGAATTTTATTAAAATGAAAGGAAAGGTTAGTTATTCATATTATCTAAAATATTAAGATTAAAAATTAATTATACACTGATATTAAATGTAACTCAGGTATAATTAAACTTACTGTAAGTCAGCTTACTATTTGATTCAGTATTATTATAATTAATCTGTAATTAAATTTTAATTTTGTAATATTTATGGAGTGTCGTAGACATTGAATTTGACTATTTCTAATTGCTTAAAATATTATTTACATTTTTTTTCAGGTTTTTCCAGTACAGTAACCCACTTAGATAAGTTCTGATGACTCAAAGCAATGCCGTTTCTATTTAGAGGCGCAAAGCTCATGTTGTACGCACACATCCACACATGGCAGTTTAATTATTAAGCGGAAAACTAGGGAAACAGTTTGCTGATCTCAGGAAAACTAGCAAGCTGCTCTTTATCTGAGATTTGGAAACAATGTTTGTTTACTATTCCCAAAACGCCGTCAGGGCTCTATTTACTTTGTAATCTGAATTCGCTTTATAGTTACGGCATGAGTTCATGAGTTCATTTCAGTTGTTTTCTAACCTCTGATTTCTTGTTTTAGCATATACTCTGGATGGAGTCAATCTTAAGGGCTATTTTGCATATGCCTTCAGTGACCAGCGGGACCCAGGCTTTGGCATGTACGGTCACGTGCAGGAGGAGGTCATTTTAAAATCTTCATTGGGCCATTACAAAAACATCATCCAGCACAATGGCTTCCCTGCCCCAGGCACAGCTCAACAGCAGTGTCCCCATGCTCCAGTCCACGGCTCTGGCCGTTACATTCTCACCAAGCACCCCATCGTTGGCTTTCTCACTCTGGTGAGCTCTTGTATGCTGATCACAGTGTGCCTTGTTATCTACTACGGAGTCAAGAGGCACAAATTAATCACCAAAAAATGAACTCAAAAGGTTCCAGTAGACTCTTATGCCTTTAATTTATTTGTTCTAAAGGTTAGTTTGACAACCTACATACTACGCTTCTAACTCTTTCTTAAATCATAGTGCTTATGGAATTTCTTGAAGGAGACAACGGATGCCTGTTTTCCACAAGTTGGTATGTTTCTTTGGGGTCTTCATGAAATGTCCACAACATAATTATTATTTTAAATTCCTTAATGGTCATGTAAAACACCCTTTTTACCTTGTCAAAAACAACTCTGTGAATTTCGCATCCGATGTCTCCTTTAATGCATACTATGTGAACCTGTAAGACTTGGATAATTACTTAACTGCAGCTTTGCCATGTAAAAACGCTATTTATTTGTAAAAAAGTATATTTGCATTATTTGGTCAAGTTTGCACAAGGATTTGGTTTTTGCACGAATTGTGGGAAAAAGTATATTATTCTGTTATGACGTATTCAGAACCTTACTTTGGTTAGCTTAAGTAAGTAATGTCACAGAGGTCATACTCACATTGTCTAATATACAATACTTTATAATGTACTAAATAAATGTTTATTGTTGTACTTAATGTCATAGTAAACTTCTGTTACCTATAATCCATATGCACTATTTGTAACCCATTTTATTAGGTTATATTTACTTAAAAATTAGATTTAACTTTTCAAATATTCATATTTGCAATTTCCACTTCATTTGTGCTTTTTGTTGTCAATGTTTTGCTTACACTTGTTTGTTTATTCACATTTGTCCATGTGAAATTCTGTGCCTTTGTGTTTAGATTCCTAAATAGCAAGCCAGCGAGCCAAGAACATTTGAAATGGCTTTTATTATGAAAAACAAACAGTTAATATATCTTATTTCTTTTAGGCTACAGTGGCTCAGAACATAAAGTTGTCAAGTCCATCCTCCATAAACTTCTTGTAGATGGCCATGAATTTAGCTACAAAGGCCTCCAGGTGGTAGACTGCTTTGTTGCCCAGCTGCAGTCTGTGTTCGTAGTATGCGGCCATCTGAGCCACCTCAGCCTTCAAGTGTCCATCACAGTTACTTAGCAACTCTGTCACCAGGCCCTGGAATACCATACAAAGAAACAACATTAATGCAGTGACTCTTCAACATTTTTATTTAACCCTGGATTTTATGCTGTAAATAAGCAGCTGTACCTTCATGATGACTTCTGGCGGGATGCAGTGAGTCAGAAGTTCATACAATTGTCCCCGAACCTCCAAAAGTCTGCAAAAATTCAACAGACAGTTCAGTTTACATATATTCCACTTAAAACCAAAATTATTAAAATCGATCATAAAGTACAGGACCCAAAACCAACTGACATGTAGTTGAATTCAAGGTAAGCAACTTTAAACCATAAAAAGGACTTTGAAACCCTAAAAATGAACTTTTTAGCAATTTTAGGGCCTACGCTTTTATTAGCACTGGAAAAAAGCAGTAGATTTTAATTTTGTGCTTGTATTCATGTATGTTCTGACCTTTGAGGGCTCTGCTGGCTGACTATAGCATTAGCAGTCTCTCTGAGGAAAACTTCCCAGTCTGTCTCAGGGATGTCCTGGTCTGGAGAGAATGGATACCTGCAGGAAAATCAATTTGGGAACAGATTATATAAACTGTGGCATACACTTCAGGTGAGTTAGCTTCATTCAGAGACTTCATTTGTGATTATCACTGGAAAACTGAATAACATTAATCATTTATTTAGTTCTCTGAGATCTCTCTTCTTGCTGACTTACTGTTGAACTCTGCAGGCCTCACACATCAGCAGGGCTTTACGAAGGTTACGGCCTGATTTCTCGGCGATCTGTTTGGCTAGTTCAGGAGGAAGCAAAAGCCCCTCCTTCCTGCACACGCCTGACAGAACACTGCAGACCTGAAAGGACGAAGGTTAGGTTGTTTTCACATGGCAAGCACTACATACTTGAACACAGTTAAAACTTATGATGCTAATTTGTATGCGTTTTCAATAAATAAATAAGAAGTTTTCGAACAGTAAGATTTTTTTCAATGTTTTTTAAAGAAGTCTCTTCTGCTCACAAAGCCTGCTAAGATACAGCAAAAACAGTACAATTTTGAATGTTTTTTACTATTTAAAATAGCGGTTTTCTATTTTGATGTATTTTAAAGTGTAATTTATTCTTGCGATTTCAAAGCTAAATTTTTAGCATCATGCTGCTCAAAAAAACATGTATTATTATTATTATGTTAAAAACAGCTGAGTAGATTTTTTCCAGGTTTCTCTGATGAATAGAAAGAAGAACAGCATTTATCTGAAATAGAGATCTTTTGTAACATTATACATGTCTATCATCACTTTTAATCAATTTAAAGCATCCTTGCTAAATAAATTCATTTCTATCTTTTCTTTCCCAAAAAAACAAAATTATACTGACTTCAAGTTTTTGAATGGTATAGTGTATGTTACAAAAGCTTTTTATTTCATAAAAATGCTGATCTTTGGACCTTTACAAATAATCAAAAAATCCTGAAAAAAAAAAAAAAATTTTTTTTTACTCATTTGTTTTAAATATTGAAGGATCATGTGATGCTGAAGACTGGAGTAATGATGCTGAAAATTCAGCTTTGCATAACAGGAATAAATTACATCTTAAAGTATATTCAAATAGAAAGCAGTTATTTTAAATACTAAAAATATGTTACAATATTACTGCTTTTGCTGTATTTTGGATCAAATAAATGCAGGCTTGGTGAGCAGAAGAGACTTAAAAAAATAGTAAAAAAAAAAACTTTTGACTTGTAGTGTATTTAAGAAAGAATGCTTACCAAGCATGCATTTATGGTTAAAAAAAAAGGCAGTAATTTTTGCTTTTGCTCTTTTTAAATTACTTTTTGCTCTTTTTAAATTACTCATTACTCCAGTTTTCAGTGTCACACAATCCTTCAGAAATTAATCTAAAATGCTGATTTGGTGCTGAAGAAACATTTATCAATATTTTCAATGTTGAAAAGAGTTTGTATATTTTTGTGGAAATTGTCATGCTTTTTTTTCAGTATTCTTTAATGAATGTCAAAAAAATGTCAAAAGAACAGCATTTAGTTGAAACAAAATTCTTTTGTTACATTATACATGTCATTAATTTCACATTTACATGCTTGTTGAATAAAAGTAATAACTTCTAAAAAAAAAAAAAAAAAAAAAAAAAACTTCACCTCTTCCACACTTGGTAGGGGGACTCTCACAGCCAGACACCTGCTCCTGATGGGGGCAATCACTTTTGATGTGGAGTTACAGCACAGGATCAATCGACAAGTGGACATGTACTTCTCCATCGTACGGCGCAAAGCGTGCTGGGCGTCTTTAGTGAGACGGTCCACCTCCGTCAGTAGCACCACTGTGAAGAGATGAGACATTTTATCATTTCCACTACTCTTATATAAGTGTACTGATCATTAATATAAGATTATCAAATCTAAACACATCTCTTAGCTATTTACCATTTAGATTAATGATCTAACCTAATGAAAGAACAAAGCCAAACCTTTGAACTCCCTTTGCGCGCTGGACTGAATCTGCTGAGACTGGGCAACAGTTTTGATCAGCTCCTGGATGACCACCCGGTCACTGTTTCCAGCATCACTGCAGAAAACAAAGCAGGCATGAGGTTCTGCTAGTAAAGTCTCCCAACATACACTGTCGAGTCAATCTATTACATTACCTTGGATTCACCTCTAAATGGTAGTTGCTGGCAATTGTGTTGATCTCAAGTTTCTTTTTAGAAGGAGTCTACAAGAGACAAACCGTGATAGTGAATACTGTAATAGTTTAAATGCAAAAATAGTTTAATGCTTAATAGTTTTATTTATTTAATACCGTGATGGACTGGTGTTCAATCCTGAGTTTCTCGACCCCGGGTCCGTACAGTTCTCTGAGCAAACACATGATCCGGGTTTTCTTACCAGCACCAGACGGTCCATAAACCAACAAGTGTGGAAAATCACCACACTGGACCTGTCAAATTAAACAGTGAGAGATCATATTATCTAATTACTAATTACTAATTAAAGATAGTATGGCTAATAAGTGAAGCACATTTCAATCTATATCACAGCTATTGCAAACTATTGATGCTACAATGGTAAACAAGCTATTTAAAGTATTTTCTCCCAGAAACAGCGCAATAACGTACATAAAACAATTAATCGCATGAAGTAATTCATATTTAATTATTTATATTGACTCGAGACTAACGTAAACACCACTAACACCAGTTCGCTTTTTATGTAACGTTAGAGTCTGCTTTTTACCAGATTTTTGAGCTGGTTTGCTTGCTCCTTGTGGTAGTCGAGTTTAGCCAAGGACGATGGTCTGTATTTATCCACCCACAAACTCATCTTTCTCCTTGAATGACGAAAGTAACGCACCTCTGTAAAAATTAAACAATATTATGTTATTGTGAGCTGCCTGCTCCCGCGAAACATAAACCCGCGCAACTCGCTGTCAGATGGCAGCTACTGGGAGCGAAGAGGGACAAGCGCTTTCGCGTTTCGTAAAACTCAATGCATTGCAGCGCTCCGTACACTTCGGCGCCAATAAAATTTAATCAGAAATTAAAATAGATTGAATAAAATAACAGTTCGGTGGAAGTAACATTCTTGTTATGATATATGACCAATATTCAAGAAGGGTAGATTTATACAGTTCATTTATCCTGTAACTTGGTTTGCTAATTTAGTCCACGTTGTTATTTTAGACCTGTATGCCTTTTTTCCCCTGGTGAAAAAACCAGCATATGCTGGTAGGTATGTTTTGATGCTGGAATGCTGGTTAGGTAGGTTTTGATGCTGGTTTATGCTGGTCCTTAGCTGGTTTATGCTGGTCCTTGACCAGCAACATGACCAGCATAAATCAGCAAAGGACCAGCTTAAACCAGCATCAAAACCTACCTAACCAGCATTCCAGCATCAAAACACACCTACCAGCATATGCTGGTTTTTTCACCAGGGTCGTCCGTGAAATAGAAAAGCAGAATGAGTGTCTAAGTCACCATTCAGTTTAGTATCATTATAAGAACAAAATGTTATATAAAGCCCCTCTAAAAGAACCTTAAGAATATAGATAGGAATAAAATTCTGAAACAGTGCATGAAAGAAGAACATCAAGGCCTATTGTAATTGAAATCTAAAGACGCAAATAGATAAATGTGTATTTAACATGTTTTCTTCCACTGAAAGACATATTGAAACAGAACAGCTCAAACTCTCCAAATTGAGAGTGTCTTAAGAGATAGAGAGGGAGAAAACAAACAAACAAACAAACAAACAAAAATAATTTTACTTGTGTGTTTTGCCTAAACCTGAAACTATATAGTGAAACTTGGACATTTTGATATATATAAAGTTGCTTTTGCAATCAAATTCTACAACCGAAAGAGCTCAGTCTAGTAAATGTAAGACATCCATGTATTAAGAGCAGTGTAAATCTGCTTCATCTGCTTTCAGTAATAATACTTCCATTTTTGCTGAAGGCATTTCATTCTGCTCAACCGTTTGTTTCCCCACACGGAAATAACCTATATAAACATATATGTTTTAATATAGGTTTTGATATAGGTTTTTAATATATGTGACATATATAAAATTGGCCGTTTTCCTATATGTACATATATGTGCATATATGTACATATACTTGCATGTCCATAATGATGTCTAACTCAACTGTATTTCCTACCCCGCATTGGAAAATATACATTATTTTATATTTACACAAGACATTGTGAAATCACAGCATGCAAGTACATACTGTACAGGATAATCTCATTTTTTTCCCTTGTCAGAATTTCACAAATATTATTAGGCTCATTCTAATCCTAGGTAAACGTAATTTTGAGTTATGTTTTCTATGTTTCACAAGGTTCATACTTTATCCTGGGTATGCATTTGTAAAACAGGTTGATTGAAAGCATACAGCTAGCGACGAGCACATAGTTCAGTGACCTTTCGTTTGAGAAAATCTCGGAAAATTATGTTTTAGTTGCCTACAAAAGAAAAATAGCTAAAAAATTTTACCTAAATTGATCGCGTTTGCCTGACAGATATTTTTTATCTGATAGTTTGAAACTGGGCAGCTCTTGTGTCGTATGTATGAATATTTAATGAGGTAAGTTCTACGGTGGTTTATGATTGGTTGTCTATTGATTAAAGCGCTGTACTATTTGAAGCTGTAGTGTGCAAATGGGAATGCGTATGAATAATTAATGAGGTAACCACTGCGGCAGTTTATGATTGGTTGTCTGTTGCTTAACAACTCGCCGTATCGTTAAAAAACCTTATTATGTTTTCGTGTACGCTTTTAGCATGCAACTCGGTTTTAGCGCTACAATAAATTGGCTTTCAAAATCAAAAGTAAGAATGATCTGTTGAACCCAGGGTGTAAAGTGATATGCGCGGTTAAAAAAGGCGATAACCCATGATTAGTATGAAAGGCCACAATGTGCATCAGGCGAAGACCTTTTCCAACCGTAGTAATACTGTGGTATTCTCTAAATTGAATGAGCTGAACTGTATTCATATAAGGTATTCATAAATCTTGTCTTATTAAAGTAACTTTCATGTCCAACATGTCTTGCCTTCCATTGCGTTTACCTTAACCATAACTTCGCTATCTTTCTCTCGTTTTCTCTTTGACAGACTCCCCTTCCACTTAATGGCATGTAAACTGTATCCTCAGAGAACAACCTGATGTAACAGCAGTTCATGTCAGTGAGAATAAGGCACCATCCCAGAGGAAGCACTTCACTAACAGTTTTCTTATAGTCTTACACCATTAAACAGACATTTTCAACTTATTTGTTAATTTATTTATTTATTACATTTTTCATTGTAAACATATTTTGTCGACAGACTTTTGGATGTCCTGCTTCTGTGAATTTTGTAGTGATAGCACAAGTTTCTGGAAAAATCTCAACAAATATTTCATACTTAAGTGAATGAAAGAGCATTATAATTTTCATCTCAGTTTTTAGTATGTTGCAAAATGTAGTCATCTTAATAATATGAAGATTACAGCCCTATTGAGAAGTTTAATGGTACCTTTTTGAAGATTTTGGATTTGTTTCATCAAGTCACAGACAGATCAAAAACCTCAGACATGTGAAATGTCTGGTGAAGCTATGCAGCTTGGCTGAATTTTCCTGGATGTAGCAGATTTAGCAGAGCACCAGCAGAGCTTGAAATCATGGTCCCTGAGGAAGACACAGAAGACCCCTGGTCTCCATCCACCAGTTACAGCATCACACATGCAAAGAATGAGGAGAAGCCAGCCAGATGTGAAAATGTGAGTCCTTTCATTCATTTATTTATTTATTTATTGTCTTTGCATTTGCTTGTTTGCATGTCTTGGAAAAGAACAGGTCTTAATTGTGCAGAGGATATATTAAAAATATACCACTAGATGGCAGTAAAAGCTATAAATTCAGTACAGTTAATACAGATTCTTTCTTTTATTTATATATATATATATTTTACACTTCTGTTTAAATGTCTGGTATATGTTTTTTTTTTAAGGAATTAATACTTCTATTCAGCAAGGGCATATTAAATTGATCAAAAGTGACAGTAAAGATGTTTACAATGTCACCGAAAATTTCTGTTTCAAGTAAATGCTGTTCTTTTGAACCTGTTTATCAAAGAATCGTGAAAAAATGTATTGCGTTTCTACAAAAATATTATGCAAAACAACTGTTTCCAACGCTGACAATAAAAAAATGTTTCTTTGGAATCAAATCAACGTATCAGAATCATTTTAGAAGGATCAAGTGGCACTGAAGACTGGAGCAATGATGCTAAAAATTCAGATTTGCATCAAATTACATTTTAAAATGTATTAAAATAGAAAAAAATAGTTGAATTGTAATAATATTTCACAGTATTACTGTTTTTACTGTATTTTTTATTTAAAAAATACAGCCTTGGTAAGCAAAAGACATTTTAAAAAATCTCGCCAACTCCAAACTTATGATCTGTGGTGTACGATATCCGGTGTCAGATTAAAAAGGAAGCATGTGTTGTAGTTTGTGTTGGACAGGTAGGGCGGATCATGGAGATTGGCGTTAAAGTGATTATCAGTTTAGTGAGTGTGATCAGATGCCAGGCAGTCCTGGTATTTCCTTTTCCCAGCACGCATTGCAAGAACATATTGTTATGAATTCTGAGAATGCACTTTTTGCGTTTTGCTTCTCTGTCAGTCTGTTTCCTGTCACTGCCACTCAGAGACACTTTGAAGCCCCAAAAGAGTTTTATTTATATCTCTGGGTTGCGAGTTCGTAGCACAGGGATGAACATGCAGTGTGGTTTCATCACGCCTATTACACGAATGCATGACAACTAGGGATAATGAGTGGAGTTTTACATTTTCACAAGAAAACTTAAATAGTTTTTGCCCATTAGTAAGTTGTAGATCATTGCCATGGCATTCCTACATGGTTGCTAGGGTTAATTTATATTTAAATTAAAGCTGCACAGAGATGAATTTTTAGAGTTAGGGGTTTGTTCAAATTCAAGTGGAAAATAATCAGCATTGACCACAGTATCATAATATTTCTTACTACATAAATGAGGGAAGGCTAATTGTTCCTATTCATTGTGATGTGTAAATATAACCTACACTAATGTGTCCCCCCACACCCCCCACAGTGATGAATAATATATAGCATTCCTGGCTTATAAAATGCTGCATAAGCTTTATCCGCCCTCAGTGGTGCCAAGGTGTTGTTAAAAGTGGGTCAGTCTGTCATTCTTCCTTTCTTGTTCTATTTTAACTTTCTCTAACCTTGCAAACCACATGGTCATGGTCAGGGCCAGTTTTTCTCTGTGGGAATGTAAAGCGGGTTGTTTCGTGATTAGAGTGAAATCAATACCCTGCTGTTGATCAGAAAGCTGTGATGACTATTAGTTTCCACTGGAATGCTTTGAAATCTTTCGGAGTTATTAAAACACTCATTACGTCCTTGAGAAATTTTAGAATGGACTCTAACACATATGTTTTGTAAATAACTCTGTTTTGAGTGTTGTGATTACTGACCAAAGCAAATCCAGGGGGCATTTAGTCATCTTTACAGTGTTAAAAACATGTTTTGTTCTGATTTTGTAACCCATACGTTCTTCCCACACCCCCACGATGCTGACGGTGATGCTGACCTCAAATAGAAATTATTGTGAGGAGAGTAAAAGAAAAGCTTTGATGCAATATACAGACAGAGACAGAAAATGAAAAGCAGAATGTTTTTGGGGGGCCCTAGTGGCCACATTTAACATGCTTTCCACAGACCGGACACAGCAAATGAACAAATAACTTTGTGCTGTGGCTCTCATGTCTGTCCCAGGCTGCTCAGTTGTACTTAGTGTTGGTTCTTGCATAGAGACCTCTTTAAGCAACTTTTTTTCTTTTTCTTTTTAAAAAAAAAAAAAAAAAAAAAAAAAACCCAATCTTTCCCCCAGTAATGGCGACAATTAGAAAAAAAGAACCCTCATTTAGTGCCTGGCGACGAAGCCACTTCCTGTTCGTTTACAACCCAGATCTCCAGATTCCCAAACACACAGCTTCAGTGTATGTGTGTGTGTGTGTGTGTGTGTGTGAGAGAGAGAGAGAGAGAGAGAGAGGGGCTATTTTTACCCATGTGAGGCTGGGGGAGTGTGGAGAACGCATAGAGCGATGGAATGTTTTCAGCTATGAATTGCAGTGTGTCACACGGAGACATGCACTGACAGACAGACGAACAGACAGACACGTTCACACAGACACAGTCTGCAGCACAAGCATACACTGCAATGCTTTCAGCATTCATTAAATGCTCATGTTGCTGCAAAGCTCACCCAATCATAGAAGAGGGCTCGGACCACAATTCATTAGGTAGATTGTAATTGTAGAAAGAAAGTTTATTCAACAAGCTGATTTAAGAATGACCCTTTATTATTATAGGAAAAAACACAATTATGAGAAATAATGAGGTGATGTGTTATATACATTGTATAGTTGATCTTTGACATGTTAGATAGCAAAGAAAGAATTAATGAAAAAACTTGTTGTTGTTGTTGTTGTCTCTACAAGGCTTAAAATAATACATACAGTAATTTATCTTCAGAGGACAATTGCATAAACTGCTTAGACTAGTCTTAAAAAGTTAGTCATCTTGTTTTTTCTTCAAGACTGGTCATTAACCTATATTCAGTTACGAAATGATTGAGTAGTCTGATTTGAATCCAAAAAAGTAAGACTGATTACTTCTTGGTTGACAGCTAGTTGGTCAACTAGTTCTAACCAGTTCTTAAAGAGATAGTTCACCCAAAATTTAAAATTCTGTTATGAACACAAATTAAGATATTTTTAGCGCACACATGCGTCGATACTCTCCTAAATGGCGCTGGGTGACGCAGAAGAGAAAAATTGTTGAATGAAGTTGTTATTTTTTATTTTTTCACATAAAAAAGTACTCTTGTACCTTCATAAAATTATGGTTGAACCACTGATGTCACATGGACTATTTTGGTGATGTTCTCGGTATCTTTCTGGACCTGGATTGAGGTAGGACCCTTTCCGTCTATAGAGGGTCAGAGAGATCGTGGATTTCATCAAAAATATCTTAGATTGTGTACTGAAGATAAATGAGGGTCTTACGGATTTGGAACAGCATGAGGGTGAGTAATTAATGACAGAATTTTCATTTTTAGGTGAACTATTCCTTTAAGACACAGTCTTAATATAGTGGCTATGTTTATGCAACTTGCCCCAGACCATCGTTAGAAAGAATTGTTTTACTGTTAAATGTTGTATATATTGTTCATTAAGCTGTGTGCAAATTTACAAGCTCATATTATACACTGTAAAAAACAATTTGTTGAGTCAACTTAAAATAATTTGTAACCTGGTATTTGAGTTGAATCAACTTAAAATTTTAAGGCAGCTGGGTTACTTACCCATCTGTTAAGTTTAGCAAACACAAATATCTAAGTTGTTACTTAGTACAACTTAACATTTCAAGTTGACTAAACTTATTTCAGTTGACTGAACTTAAAATTTTAAGGCAGCAGCGTAACAAATTATTTTAAGCTGACTCAACAAATTGTGTTTTTTATTTTTTACAGTGTAGCTATATTCTGTTACTATACTAAGATTTGTAATTTCTTATGTTTAATTACATTTATTCTTTAATAAATGTAATTTCTTTACTGTATCCATCAGAAACTTCCAGCAATAGTAAATTAATGTGCATATGTCACAAAATGGATAACTGATAGAAGATAAATTGCTTAGCACTGCATGATGTGTATGGATTCTATAGGTGGAAACTCCTAGTGTGAAAAGTATCATATAAACATAATTACTGACACCAGCTCAGCATACATCAGCAGTCGTGACAGCAGTAGTGGAATGCATTGCCATGTGCGTAGAGAACACCCCCAATTAATTTAGTGTTGCATTAATTAAGGATAATTGTTTTGGAGAAAAGCTGCGGTTACTTTTCCATGGTAAAATCCTCTATTTTATTATTGGTTGACAGAATGTGCCATCTGGCCCCCAGCTGAAACCTCTGAGATTACAACATATAGATGCCAATAGTGCATGCTTACACTGCGGTTTTATGATACAGCCAAAAATCTCGTTTTTTTTTATTTTATTTTTTATTTTTTGTACAAATGTTTGACGGAAATTCATGTTTTTTTTTTTTAATTGATCAAAATAATGTCTGAGATTGATTAACTTGTTGTTGTTTTTTTTTACGGTGTTTAAATAAATGCAGCCTTGGTGAGTGTAAGAGACTTCTTGAAAAAAAAAATCCTAACCACAGACTTTCAAACAGTAGTTTAGCATATATTGGTTTAATTATGCTAATTTATTCAAATATAAATATTTAAAGAAAAAATATTTTAAATATCTAAAATATTTCACCCGTTGTTGTTCTTTCTGACTGCAGTCGTTTTAGGACTAAGTGAATCAGACCACCGACTGCTTCGGCAACAACATTGCCTCATGTGAAAGAACTTTGGCCCGTGTGAAGAGGCCTGTGACGGCGTGACTGTGTCTTTTGGGTCTTTTGCGGTGCCCTAACAGACCCAGTGCAGTTTTAAGACGCGCACACTGGGGTCGATCCAAGCCGAACATTCCTCCAGAGTCAAGCGGGAACTTTGGAGACAGACAACCATTGTGTGATGGGTGTGGGTTTTTGAGAGGTTGGACAAGGGGGACTCATGGGTGACTGGGAGGGAAGAGCATGTTTTTAACACCCCAGTTCAACCCAACACACACCCACCCTACAGAAATAGCTGCTGTACGTGCTTGTGTCAATTGGCTTTAGGCTGTTGAGGGTTCTGAAGACAAAAGTGGCATTCTTGATGAGGGTGTAAATACGGCCCCTCTGTTTAGGGCAACATGACGTGTTTGTTCCAGAAAACTGTTGCACAACAAGCTATATCTGAGAAAAAGCCACAAATTTTAGACTGAAAAGAGAGGAAGTGAGGTCATATCGCTGTCCCATTTCCAAGGTCATTTCCACTACTACGTTTAGGTTCTTATTTGTTGCTTTGTTTGTGCCATCCAGGACAGCGGTGCAGAATCATCTCTCACCTGGAAGCCCAAACTGGACAGAATGAACATGGAGGAGCCTGCCATTTGGTTTCTTCTTGATTAAAAGGGAGTGACTCTTATTTGAGAAAAGGTAGATGGGATACTGTCCTTTTTTGCATTTCTGCAAATTGTTGTAAGAATGCATTACACTCCTGTTTTTCATAAAATGTGTCCAAAAGCTATTTTAAAACAAGATAAATGTGCTATTAGTGATGTTGAAACATTTTAAAGCTGGTGTTTCAAGGCCTTAGCTCTATTGGAACTAAAACAGTCCTTGACGTACCTTCTTAAGGGTCTTGATGAATGAAATCAAGTGTGTACTGAATACTGATGGAATGAGGTGTGTTTACAAAGCAAGCAGACATGCTGAAGTTCAAATGCATTTGTTTTATCAATCCAGCAGTGAGAGCCCACAGGAAAAAAAATCTTCCAGCCTATAGCACTAGGACACTAACGTTTGTTGTAGTTTGATTTGTGATACGTGTGTAACCGTGAGGCAATCATGTTTACATCACCTGTGTCCTTGAATGACTCTTTCCCATGTTAGTCTCTTTGTTTGACTTTCATTAGGTGGTGCTAGATAAGATTTACATTTGTGTGTGTGAATGGCAAATGTTAGGCAGAGTAAGTGTGCACATCCTAATTCTTTGCCCTCACATTAGACATTGTATCTTTGATTAATGTACTCTAGGTTGTCTAAGATCTCTTTGCCAGCTTCAGCTCCTAAAAAAAGAGCAGTTTACTGTGTCACAGAGAGGAAATTTTCAGGTCTAGTAGTTTTAGTGACACTTAATGCTTTCCGGCAGTCGTTTTCTGGTACAGTTAGTGGGCTGTACCCAACGTGGGTGTTTCTTTATTTTTAATTTAATTTAATTCCATTTTCAATAAGTTCATTTCATTCAAATATGAGTGATCTAATTACAAATTAGGTTGGTTATTTTTATGTATTCTGGTTATTCTTTGTTTTTGGACTATCTAAGAGAAAACTAAATTTAAAAAAAGCAGAATGCAACATAATGCAATAATCCGGATTTAATAATAGAAACTTTCCCTTCTAATTATGTTATAACTGTCTAAATATCTTATGGAAGTCCTTTCCGTAATGGAGTAAAAAAAAAAAAAAAAAAAAAAAATTAAGGTAATAAAAAAAGGTAATTGCGGCTTTTTATCTCACAATTCTGACTTTTTTCTCGTAATTGCAGGTTTATATCTTGCAATTCTGACTCTTTTCAGAGTTGCATGATATAAACTCGCATTTGCGAGAAAAAATGCAGAATTGCGAGAATTGCGAGCTGGAGCTTCAAGTAATACACAGAGCCGTAAAGCACTGACAAGCTACGCCAAAATCGCGCTCAAAATCGAACTCGATTTTGCGGCCGATTTGGCGTAGCTTGTCAGTGCTTTACGGCTCTGTGTATTACTTGCTCTGTGTACTGAACGCACGTGATGGAGCTTTACTACTAATCAACGTACCGGCTTCATTGACTAAACGCGCCTCACGACATCGTTCGATTAATCGTGCAGCCCTAATTGCAAGTGTATATCTCACAATTCTGACTCTTTTCAGAATTGCAGGATATACACTACCGTTCAAAAGTTTGGGGTCAGTAAGACTTGTAATAGTCTTTAAAGAAGTCTCTTATGCTCATCAAGGCTGCATTTATTTGATTAAAAATATAGAAAAAACCTGTGATTTTTTTTTTTCAGGATTCTTTCATGAATAACAAGTTTAAAAAGTACAGTGTTTATTCAAAATATAAATATTTTATAACAATGTAAATTATTTATTATTAACTTTTAATAAACTTTTAATTATTAACTTAATACATCCTTGGTGAATAAAAGTATTAATTTCTTAAAAAAAAAAAAAAAAAAGAAACAATAAAAATGTACTGACCCCAAACTTTTGAACGGTAGTGTAAACTCACAGTTACGAGAAAAAAATGTAAGAATTGCGAGATACAAACTCGCGTTTGTGAGACAAAGTCAAATTTGCGGGACAACTTTTTTATTATTTCTTGCAATTGCGAGTGTATATCTCACAATTCTGACTCTGTTTTTCAGAACTGCATGAAATAAACTCACATTTGTGAGAAAAAATGTCAGAATTGTGAGACAAACTCGCCTTTGCGAGAAAAAGTCAAAATTGTGAGTTTTTACCTTGCAATTCTGACTTTATTTCTTTTGATTGCGAGTGTATATTTTGCAATTCTGATTCTTATTTCAGAATTGCATGATATAAACTCACAGTTGTGAGAAAAAAGTCAGAATTGCGAGATACAAACTTTGTATCGCGTTTGCGACAGAGTAAAAATTGTGAGATTTTTATCTCACAATTCTGACTTTTATTTCTCGCAATTGCAAGTGTATATGTTTTGAGGAAAAAAAATCTAAATTGCAAATTTTTATCTTGCAATTCTTTCTTTGTTTCTCGCAATTGTGAGTTTACATTATGTAGTTCTGAAAAAAAGTTTATATCTCGCAATTCTGAGAAAAAAGACTTTTTTGAGATAAAAAGTCACAAAAACCTTTTTTTATATTCAGTGGAAACAGGCTTCCATAGTATCTCCTACACCTTGTTTTACTTTATAAAGTACAAAAGTTTTGCCGTTGTGTTTGTTTCCTTTTGTATCTTTCTGTCTATCACTCTCTAATATATTGACCCATTTTAGAAAGAGCCAGAGATCATACATAAGGCCTGACTTCACCCTTGTGATCCCGTGTGACATTTCTTAACCTTGTGACTTTAGTGCCGGGCTGAGTCGGACCAGCCTCCTGTCTAGTACGAGAGCTCACATGAGGGAGGTAAGTTGACTATGATAATTATCATGAAGATGTTGACACCAAATAATCTTCTTTGTTTCATTTCCTCTCACGACCTCGCATCCGGATCAGGTAGAATCAGGTCTGTGATGAAGATTCAGATTGTGTGGTGTCAGTGTTGTCAAACACAGCTGGGGATTAAGGGCAGATGAAGTACATTTCAGGAAACATGACCACTGTGATTGTCCTCGAATTGTTACAGCCCTCGCGGTCGATTAAAACCCCATCTGCCGAATGCCGACATGTCGCGATAAAACAGGACACTGTCCTCACAGCCTCTTTTTCCCTCCATTGTATTGATTTCTTTATCTTGTCAGATTGAACAAAGTCAGTAAGAGTGTGAAAAACAGTTCTATTATTTTTACACTACACAAAGGCGTTTATTATTTTACATATTGTGCAAAAAATAACTTTACACAAAGGATTAGAGATACAAATGCTGAAACCAAACCCATGCATGCCTCATTTACGGACCCGCTTGAGTAATATCTGTTAATTCCAGGCTCTGTGAGGGGCTGTGTGTGAAATTTGGGCTAGTGGTAAAGCTGCAGCAGGGGACATCCATTGCCTGGAACTCAACGAATTTTGAGTCAGACAGAGGTCGCAGAAATGGCCTCCGGTTAACCTTTAATCAAAGTTTACTATCACTCTCGAACACATCTTGAGTCAGAAGTCCCAAAACAGTGAGACATTACATTCTCTTGAAATGTAGTCAGTTGTTTTGTTTTTAATCACTCTTTAACATCCCAGTTGTTTTTCTTAGAAAGCAATGAGATTAAATAAAGAGCAAATTGAGATGTTACAGCAAACCTTTATGATTTATAACAAGCACTTGACTGTATTGTTTGTGTTGACATTGCAGATATTGCAACCTATTGCAGTGGTATCGTTTTGTTTTGTTTAATGCATATGTTGGAGTTTAAGGTCGTGGGATCATACCAAGCTTCTCGGACTGAGTTTATTTTCCCTCGGCTACCGCTGATAAAATGCAGCTGTCCAAATGTGCCTCTGAGTGGTGAGCGAGTCGCAGAGGGTCGGGCGCATCCAGCCTTGCACGGCGTCCAGCCATCTGCAGGCAAAACAGATAACGGGTCTGTCCTCCCCCAACCCTTGGGTCGAGAAAAGAGCCGTTTGTGACCAGGTCATGGTGTGCTCCTGGACCAGCATGCCTGCACAGCTACATTGTTCCTCCTGGGTTATGTAAACATGAGGGAAATTAGATAATTCTGCCAGAAGAAAAGCTGTATCCGGATTTGTGATGTAGTTCTCTTTTCCTTGGATGAAGCTTTCTATCACGACAGAGATGCCTATACGTACTGTAACAATACAGTATAAGCTTGTGGTCAAGGGATAGTTCACCCAAAAATGCAGAACGCAAATTAAAATATTGTTGATAAAATTAAAGATCCTTCAGATCATTCATAGACAGCAACGTACAGTAATTACCACATTGACGGGCCAGAAAGGTAGTAAGGACGTTGTTATGTTATCGTTATATATGTACTATATATTTGTGTATTGCAACTGTTCAAATCCGATTTGTGTGGCCCGTAGCACTTTTTTCACTCTACTGAATATCTGCATCGGTTTCTGTCGTAGTGACGTTGTGTTGTTATGCCTAAAACAACAACAGCAATACAGTTTGCAATACTGATGCTGTCTTACGACATAACATGTTGCCGTCACACTGGATTATATTTCCTCTTTCGAGGCAGTGGCAGAAACACAGGAAGCTGGAATGTGTGGCTTTATTCCATGCTGCCTTCTCTACTGGTTTCAAAACTCAAATAGATATACTAGTAATATATTGTCTTTTTCCGCTTGACTTGCACAACATGGCGTGACAACGTGAAAAAGCTACGCTAACTTCAATCTGCCCGGATCAGACTGAAACGGATTTCCAGGAATGCAATTTAAATAGGATTTCAAACTACGTATGCAGCTGGAAATGGATTTGCAAAAATCAGATTTCATGTAGTTTGTTGTAGTTCAGACTCTCTAAATATGATCGCCTTTGTAATCTGATGCACAAAAAGTCAATCATTCCAAATAAATCCTAAAGTAAAAATTACAAGAATAAAGTCAAAATATTTTGAGAATAAAGTTGAAATATTTTGAGAATAAAGTCAAAATTACAAGAATAACATTGAAATATTTTGAGAATAAAGTTGAAATATTTTGTAAATAAAGTTGAAATGATAAGAATAGTCTAAATATTTTAAGCATAAAGTTGAAATATTTTGAAAATAAAGTTGAAATGATGAGAATAAAGTCGAAATATTTTGAGAATAAAGTCGAAATATTTTGAGAATAAAGTCGAAATATTTTGTAAATAAAGTTGAAATGATGAGAATGGTCGAAATATTTTGAGAATAAAGTCGAAATATTTTGAAAATAAAGTTGAAATGATTAGAATAAAGTCGAAATATTTTAAGAATAATGTAGAAATATTTTGAAAATAAAGTTGAAATGATGAGAATAAAGTCGAAATATTTTGAGAATAAAGTCGAAATATTTTGTAAATAAAGTTGAAATGATGAGAATAAAGTCGAAATATTTTGAGAATAAAGTCGAAATATTTTGAAATAAAGTTGAATATTTTGAGAATAAAGTCGAAATATTTTGAGAATAAAGTCGAAATATTTTGAGAATAAAGTCGAAATATTTTGAGAATAAAGTTGAAATGATGAGAATAAAGTCGAAATATTTTGAGAATAATGTAGAAATATTTTGTAAATAAAGTTGAAATGATGAGAATAAAGTCGAAATATTTTGAGAATAAAGTTTTTTAAAGTGAGAATAAAGTCGAAATATTTTGAGAATAAAGTTGAAATGATTTGAGAATAAATGATGAGAATAAAGTCGAAATATTTTGAGAATAAAGTAGAAATATTTTGAAAATAAAGTTGAAATGATGAGAATAAAGTCTAAATATTTTGAGAATAAAGTCGAAATATTTTGTAAATAAAGTTGAAATGATGAGAATAAAGTCGAAATATTTTGAGAATAAAGTCGAAATATTTTGAGAATAAAGTTGAAATGATGAGAATAAAGTCGAAATATTTTGAGAATAAATAAAGTTGAAATGATGAGAATAAAGTCGAAATATTTTGAGAATAATGTAGAAATATTTTGAAAATAAAGTTGAAATGAGAATAAAGTCGAAATATTTTGAGAATAAAGTCGAAATATTTTGTAAATAAAGTTGAAATGATGAGAATAAAGTCGAAATATTTTGAGAATAAAGTCGAAATATTTTGAGAATAAAGTCGAAATATTTTGGGAATAGAGTTGAAATGATGAGAATAAAGTCGAAATATTTTGTAAATAAAGTTGAAATGATAAGAATGGTCGAAATATTTTAAGAATAATGTAGAAATATTTTGAAAATAAAGTTGAAATGATGAGAATAAAGTCGAAATATTTTGAGAATAAAGTCGAAATATTTTGAGAATAAAGTTGAAATGGTCAGAATAAAGTCGAAATATTTTGAAAATAAAGTTAAAATGATGAGAATAGTCTAAATATTTTAAGAATAAAGTAGAAATATCTTGAAAATAAAGTTGAAATGATGAGAATAAAGTTGAAATATTTTAAGAATAAAGTAGAAATATCTTGAAAATAAAGTTGAAATTGAGAAAATAACGCCAAAATATTTTGAGAATAAAGTCTAAATATTTTGAAAATAAAGTTGAAATTACGAGAATAACGTTGAAATATTTTGAGAATAAAGTCTAAATATTTTGAAAATAAAGTTGAAATTATAAGATTAAAGTCTAAATATTTTGAAAATTAAGTCAAATGCTTGGAAGTAATATTTCATGTCTTCGAATGCATTCATTATTTGTAGTTTGCCGGCCACAATAATAGCAATAAGCTTTGTGCTTTTGGTACTTTTAATAAAAAACAAAATCTCAGCTTTCAAATTCTGTCTTTTGTAGCAAAATACTGATCATAATGTGTTTTTCACAAATGCGGTACACAGTGTGGACAGTTAATAATTTAAGTAAATAAATAAGATTCCAATCGGATATGAACAAAAATCGGATTGGGACTGACAGTCTGAATAAGGCTTTACTTCCGTGTCTCCTTCTTGAAAGTCTGTTAAGTTTGATCCTCATTCAAGTTCACATACTTGTGTTGAGTCTGTTTTGGATCTGAAGATGGTGTACAATGAAGGGAGTAACTTCTGCCTTTGTCCTGGATGGTGTCAGAAGACTGTGATTCTGTCTTGAGCGTGATCATGCACACGTTCTTTCTTTTTCAGTTTGGTCTAGCTTGAATAAATATATTGTGGTTGCTGTGGGAGTTGCTCTAGAAAAATGTGATCTTTCCCCTATTCTTTTGAAAAGAAACATTTGTTCATTTGAAACCGTACAGTCTCAGCTAACACTTTCATGTATTGTTGAAGTTATTCTTGGTCAGACATGCAGGGCCAGCATTTCCTCTGGGTCCTTTCTTTTTTTAGAATATCACATGCAAGCTCAATATGTGGGTCGTATCAGAAACCTATTATTTCTTTAGGCCTTCATTCTGTCCCAACTAGATCAGTTCAGAGACACCCCTGAGACTAGCTGAGAATGAGGGTCAGAAACAAACCAAAAATAAACCTCCGCTTCCCTAAAAGTGTCAATATTTTTAGAGCTAGAGGTTAACCCCTTGATTAAAGAACTGGAGTTTGTGAAATATGATGGGATTTTGTGCTTATGTTTTGGGAATTTCTTGGTTTTATGATTTTTTTTTTCAACTTTGATTCAACCATGATACTTAACTTTAGTACTCAGTACTGATTCTGAATGATTCTCATTTTTATGTATCATGGTATTTTCATGGTACTTCAGGGTTAGTGCAATGCAATTATTTTATAGTATTTAAAAATAATTAAAATATAAAACAATTATACATTTGTATCAAATACAATAATATAATAAAAGTATATTATACTATGCTTATTTTATTATTTTATTTTACAAAAATCTGACTCTTTTGCTTACTTGGTGCTGCTGGACTAAAGAAGTCTGACATATTGTAGCTCTGAAATCAAAGACTAAAATAGAGTGTCCATTGATTGCTGAGTGAGATCTCTGTCTACTGGCTCTCTTGTGTAATTGGAGCCTTCAATCAATAAGAAAGCATGAGATCAGCATTCGCTGGTTTTCCGAACTGAAGCAAACTCATCAGCTCTCAGGACAAGTATTCCTCCCAAACCCCCCCTAGAAACTCACACATCCAGTTTAGCGTTCCTGTGACATCTTTTCTGCTTCTGTTTAAAGCCATGTTCTATTTTATGGACTGTAAGCCAGTGTAAAGCCAGCTATCAATGTTGGAATGTTGATGCTAGTTGATGATGCTTGTGGAGTCTTTAAAGCAGTTTCTCACGTGATAAAAAGCATTTATCTATCTGAAATTAACTGCATTGCTGATGGCCTTTTGAACTTTCATGGTACATTTGTCACATATTCACTTTTTGAAGCTGTTATTGTAGCCGCACTCATGTTTTCAGTTGCTCTCTGGAGGTCAAAGATCACAGGTGAAGTTTATCTCTGCTTACTTTCTGTACATTGTCAGTGACTCATTCAGCATTTTGTTTTTTTTTTCTTTTCTAGGAGGGGATGATGATGAATTCAGACCGATTCAGTTTATGTTCCTTTTCCAGTTCCTGTTGTTGTTCTATTCCTAGTTTTTCTATCCCTGCTCTGTTCAGATTCAAACAGTTCTCAGATTCAAATCCTAGTTCCTATTCCGTTTTCAGTTTTTCTGCTTCAGTAGTTTTTGTTTCCATTTCAGTTTTCATTAATGTTTATTTTTCTGTTAACACCGGTGGTGCGAGGACCCTATTGGAATTGTTCAGTTTCTTCTTTTTCTTCTCCAAAATTAATTGCATTTTTGAGGGCCTAAACATGCTTGAAAACGTAAAAAACTGCACAAAGTGGTGAAAATTTACATCTAATATGGGTTTTAGAAGTGGGTGTGGCAAAATGGCTTGATAGCGCCACCTATAAATTTGCATCTAATATTGTTTTTATAAGTGGGTGTGGCAAAATGGCTCGATAGCGCCACCTATAAAATTTAAAATTTAAAAGAAACAAAGTCCCCCTCGAGCTATGTTTCACATACATGTACGAAGTTCAGTAGACACATGCAACACACCAATACCTACAAAAAAGTCCCTAGGTATGACGTCCGAAACCCAACAGGTTTGTTATTTTTAATTTTCTCTGCAAGTTTTGTGTCGTATTTTGCCATTTTTGGCTTTGTATTTACACAAACTACTACTAGAGATTTTAGCAGATCAACACTTGAACGTTTGATCACTTGATCAAATTTGATCAGTGTAATCTCAAGCCCTTTGATGTTAAATTGCGAAAATCTTGAGTTTTCATTGAAGGGCGTGTCTGTGGTGGCCTGAAAAACTTCGATATTTCCCCATGAAAAAGGAAGTTGTTATGATTCATGCATACAATGTCTGATCTGCCCCAAACTTCACATGTTTGATAAGAGTCCTGTCCTGAACACAGGTCCATGCCCATACCCATATTCAGTTATAGTCATAGCGCCACCTGCTGGCAACAGGAAGTGGCATGTTTTATGCTCTAACTAACTCCTCATAGAGTTTTAATGACATCAACGTTATATTTGGTCAGTCTACTCTAAAGGCCTTTGCAATGTTAAATTGTGAATGTCTTGAGTTTTTGTTAATGGACTTGTCTGTGGCGGCCTCACAAAGTTCGATGTTTCACCATGTAAAAAGTTGTTATAACAATGCATACAATGTCCAATCTGCCCCAAACATCACCCATTCGATAAATGCCAATATTCTGTTGTAATCATAGCACCACCTGTTGTCAACAGGATATGTGATGTTTTACACTAACTCAAACATACCATGTTCAATCTGCACCAAACTTCAAGTTTGATTAAAGTCCTGGCTTGAAGACATCTACAATATTCAGTTATAGTCATGGCGCCACCAGCTCGCAGCAGGAAGTTTGGCACATATAAATGACTCGGACATATTCCTCTTATATTTACCACTTTAAATGCATATTGATTCCTGTTCTTTTTTCTGTTTCCATTGACATTGCCATTTTTGTTTCCTGTTTCCACTAAAACATTTTTCTTTGTCGTTTCCGTTCCAATTTCTTCTATTCTGTTTGACATTTCCTATTTCCATTAAAAAAAAAATCTCTTTCTGTTTCATTTCCAGTTCCTATTCCCACTCTTATAGAAGTACTTACTCATGGAGTGTCCCTTCACAATCTATTTCCATTCATGACAGTAAAATTGGATTTCTGGGAATGATTTCTCAGGACCTTCCAGTATGTCAAAGCTCAGCTTTCCAAAAATAATGACAGGCTGTTTTCACTTTATGCCACACACGCTGGTCAAAAAACACACGTTCACAAAAGAATCAACCACACCACAGAAACCACACAGAGAGGCCTTAAATGAAGAGATGATAATGAGTAGAATTGGCTGTATCTCTCTTATTAAGACTCATATCCATGAATTTGTGGTTGCAGAAGATTTTGTGAAGCCTTTTTAGTATTGTGAAACAGTTTTTGTTTCTTCCTTCTGTGGCGTCTGGAAACGTAAGCTAGAAGGAAATGGTAGTTCATAATGTTAGTTTTTTTAAGATGCATTTGTGTGTTTTTGTTTAAAATATTTGAGGTTTTGTTAAAGATTATTTTTAAAGGTGGTTTGATAACTATGTACAAGCATGTAAAACAACATTAGAAAATAGCATGCGGTTTCTATGTCAGCGAAATTATTGTAAAACCAATTGCCAATGTTTTTGTCTATTGTACAAAGAAACAATCCTCTTTGTAGGTGGGTTTTGCAGTGTTGTGACTGACAGTGTCAGGCATCAGACTTCTCAGACACTAGCCCGAGTGGTTAAGTGTCTGACCAGCTTTGCATTGTGTGTTTATAAAGCACTCAGGTTTGCCTTGGACTCCCAGCGAGACAGGGCCATTATCAGGAGTCGCGTCACGTTAATGTTACTGAGCAGCCTTGGGGAAGTGTGTGGATGTGTGTAATGGGCCCCTGGAGGCATCACTGAGGTCAGAGGTCATGCCACTCTAGGCCTTAAAATGCCCTCTCACATAACCTTGCTGGCGACATGCACAGCGTGTGTTTGAAAGTGTGTCGAATGCCCCAGTGCTACATTTATTTGACAGTCAGTAGTCAGTGGAGAGAGTGTGTGTTTGTTTATAGGTATGTTTGTGACTAGAGGTCACGTCAGTTGTTTTTGTTTTGCGATTGATGATGTTTTAGCTACTGTAACACTCTTGCTCTTAAGTTTGATAGCTGAGCAGCTGCTGTTTGTATCTAACACATTTTTAACTGTGCTTTTGGAAGAATGTGTACATTCAAGATTCACTTTAACTACAGCTGCTGTATGTGTGTGTGTGTTGCAAAGAAGGTCATTCCGCCCCAGATCCTGTCTGGTCCTGTGTCTCAGAGACCAGCAGAGGTAGAGAACATGTTCTCCACTCCCTCCTCTGAGTTAAAATTAGCTCCTGCCTGCTGTAGTGTGGAGCAGATGCACTGCCTGTGTGTTTGAGGAAGAGTCTGTGGGACATGAGAGAGAGATATTGATGTAAAAAGCTGAGAAGTAAAAGAGAAGAGTGAGCATTTGTTCTGCCCTTAGTGGCTTTAGGTTGACGGTTATTGGATGTCAGGTGTTCTGGCTGGTCTGTACTGTTCTTGCACTGACCAGAAAGAACCAGCTGCTAAATGCTTTATGGCGCCAGAATTCTCCATTCTGTGCTACAATAAACATACTCAGATTTACAGGAATTTTACCATGGTTAAGGACTGTTGGTAAAATCCTTGGTAAAAACCATGGTAAGGTTCACTGCAAGGATTTTCCTCATTGCTTTCGTAAAACAGCAGCAACACTTTGCAAAAAATGATAATATAAGGATAAAATAAGTCAAAATATTGTATTCAATATTCTATTTCTGTATGTTAAAATTATGTTTATTATAGGGTCGACCAAAATTGTATTAGTTGCTTAGTCGCAGAAAAAAAATTCCACAGGAAGTTGCAAAGTCACACAGTCTGTGACGGACAGTTAATGGCTGGTCTATGTGGTAATATAGTATATCAGGCAGGACATCCAAATGCTCATCTATCATTCATCAACCTCAAATATGGCTTTTCATCTGAAAGATGTATGTAGTAGCAGCTTTACATGGCCGCTCAATGTAATGTTAACCTAGAAAAATGTGTGCTATTCAAGTGTCTGTGCGGAGTGTGGAAGCTGAATAGTAGCGTGCTTACTGCATGACAGATGGAGGCATCGATGCGGTCATTTGCTCTTAAAATACTCCATCATTTTTGGTCATACAGATAAAAGTAGTACATTTTTTGAAACTGTAAAGACATTTATTTGTGTGCACTCAGAATAACAACGAGACGTTGCACTTTTGTAAAATAATTAAAGCAAACAGGATGCGCTTTCTGCCATCTAGGCCTCTGTGAACTTGAGTGCAAAACTGTGTATACTTGCCTTACAGACATACAGGTGCATCTCAACAAATTAGAATACTTCATAAGACCAATAAAAAAAAACATTTTTATGTACTCAATACTTGGTAGGGGCTCCTTTTGCTTTAATTACTGCCTCAATTCGGCATGGCAGGGAGGTGACCAGTCTGTGGCACTGCTGAGGTGGTATGGAAGCCCAGGTTTCTTTGACAGTGACCTTCAGCTCATCTGCATTTTTTGGTCTCTTGTTTCTCATTTTCCTCTTGACAGTACCCCATAGATTCTCTATGGGGTTCAGGTCTGGTGAGTTTGCTGGTCAGTCAAGCACACCAACACCATGGTCATTTAACCAACTTTTGGTGCTTTTGGCAGTGTGGGCAGGTGCTAAATCCTGCTGGAAAATGAAATCAGCATCTTTAAAAAGCTGATCAGCAGAAGGAAGCATGAAGTGCTCTAAAATTTCTTGGTAAACGTGACTTGGTGGTTTTCAAAAAACACAGTGGACCAACACCAGCAGATGACATTGCACCCCAAATCGTCACAGACTGTGGAAACTTAACTCTGGACTTCAAGCAACTTGGGCTATGAGCTTCTCCACCCTTCCTCCAGACTCTAGGACCTTGGTTTCCAAATGAAATACAAAACTGTCTCTCATCTGAAAAGAGAACTTTGGACCACTGGGCAACAGTCTATTTCTTCTTCTCCTTAGCCCAGGTAAGACGCCTCTGACGTTGTCTGTGGTTCAGGAGTGGGTTAACAAGAGGAATACGACAACTGTAGCCAAATTCCTTGACACGTCTGTGTGTGGTGGCTCTTGATGCCTTGACACCAGCCTCAGTCCATTCCTTGTGAAGTTCACCCAAATTCTTGAATCGATTTTGCTTGACAAGCCTCTCAAGGCTGCGGTTCTCTCGGTTGGTTGTGCATCTTTTTCTTCCACACTTTTTCCTTCCACTCAACTTACTGTTAACATGCTTGGATACAGCACTCTGTGAACAGCCAGCTTCTTCGGCAATGAATGTTTGTGGCTTACCCTCCTTGTGAAGGGTGTCAGTGATTGTCTTCTGGACAACTGTCAGATCAGCAGTCTTCCCCATGGTTGTGTATCCTAGTGAACCAAACTGAGAGACCATTTTGAAGGCTTGGGAAACCTTTGCAGGTGTTTAGAGTTGATTAGCTGATTGGCATGTCACCATATTCTAATTTGTTGAGATAGTGAATTGGTGGGTTTTTGTTAAATGTGAGCCAAAATCATCACAATTAAAAGAACCAAAGATTTAAACTACTTCAGTCTGTGTGCATTGAATTTATTTAATACACGAGTTTCACAATTTGAGTTGAATTACTGAAATAAATGAACTTTTCCATGACATTCTAATTTATTGAGATGCACCTGTATAGGCTATTTTTAGAGAGTGAAATGTCTACTTTCAAATGAACCAGTTCAAACAGAAAACAAATATTCTCAGATTTTGTATTCCGTATGAAACATGCAAACATGCGCGTGCCAGTGCCGCCGATTTCATCTCTTAAGCTGAAAACAAAGCAAGCGCTAGTTTATCAATAAATTATCAAAACGTTATTGCAGTCTCCTTACTGTTTTTCCACATTCATAATTATTGCCGGTGCGACGTAGCAAGCTTTTTTTGTGCAAGTTTAAGTGCTTATTACGCTATGTAGGCAATTAAAGGTTCATTATTATGATTTATATGGCTTATTAATAAACGTGCGACTAATCGACTAAGTCGACCAGAAAAATCTTTTGTCAAGGGCAACCCTAATTATATTCATATGTATTTTTTTAAAATATACTTATTAAAATAACAACACGCTGAAGAAAGCCTTTGAGTCTAAATGTTTGTGTTTTGTCCCACTGGTGATCAATGTCAAATAAAATGCTAAAAAAAATGATGATTTCTGTGAGTGCGGATTAGGGTGTTATATACGGAGTGATATAATCGATTGACGCACCAACATAAAATATTAAGTGACGAAAGGGTGTGACTTTGTGGAGTATTTAAATAACAGACACAGTTGTTCCATAAATTTAATATATTTTAATATATTAAATTTTTAAATATATTTTAATCTTTGACATATATATATATATATATATACACTGCCATTTAAAAGTTTGGAATAATTATGTCTGTGTGTGTGTTAAAAAAATGGCTTTTAAGATCACCAAAGCTGCATTTATTTTATGAAAAATGCAGGTTTATTAAAAAACAGTAATGTTGTGGAATTTCTCATTGCGTTAGATCATGATGTGTGGTGTGAGAGCGGCATTGTTTGTCAGACATAGCAACAGTAACTAAGGAGGAAGGGTTTTTGCAAAGGGTCAGTTGCTATTATGGATGTGACACACACTGTATATGTAAATATAGAATTTCCCACACTCTTCTTTTTTGCTGACCAGGTGGGTGTCTAAATTAGCAAAACCCTCTTTCTCTCAACTTCACCTGCACCACAGGCACAGAAAGAAATGAAATCTATGTTCAAATCCAGCTGGAGGATTTAACCCCCAACACATCTCACTCCGAGAATTAATATTCTGTAATGTTGTATTATCTTTAGAGATGCTTAAGCGCTTACGGACCACATTGATCCTAAAATTTCAATTTCATGTGGACTAATCCAATCCATTCTCTATGTCCTTATGACCTAAAAACAACCCCCATATTGTGTCCCTTGTGTGTGTGTGTGTGTGTGTGTGTGTGTGTGTGTATCATAATAGCAGTTGCACATTCAATTCAGTCATTTCTTTCTTACTCAATGAGCATTTTTGTGTCCACGTCCCTTCAGGAGTCTCACTGGAGAGGGGGAATGTTTTTTCCAAGTGTCCACTAGCTTGTTTTCCATTGCCGTAGGACATAATGCTTTACCAAGCAGATTTGTGTGTGCGTGTGAGTCTGCATGCTCTTTTGGTTGGTGGGTGGGTGGGTGTTTGGTGGCGGACATCTGTTCGTGCATGTCTGCACATTAATATTAAGTACATTAAGTACATTCAGCCTCTTTGTATTAAAAACCAACCAATCAAATCTCTAATGGCATTTTACAGCTACATACTGTTACTAGGTTGGACTCTATTGCATTAATTGCATTATTAGCGACTGCACACGTACCCAGCATTCCCCAGGTCACATTCTCAGCGTAATGCTTCACTGTTTGCCCTTTCTGTTAGTACAGTACAGCACGTATGTGTGTCTGCATACGTGGAGCTTGAAAGTGACAGTGCATTCATAGCTGTCAGGCATGCCTGCCTGGGTCAGTAGTGTGTGTGCGTGTGTATCAGCACACAGTGGTTACAGTAGAACTGCATCTACGAAATGGAAACCCAGCACATGAGAATCTTTTTCACAGCAGTGATACTCAGCAGAGACCCAACATGAACATGTGACCTTGCACAAAGTCTTTCTCCTCTATTTAATCAGAAGTATATTGAAACAATGTTTATATTTTGCATTTTTTAGATTATACTGTACGTTCTAGTTTTACAATTATAGTTTTTTTATTTTCCTGTATCCCCTGCTGCAGACTATCACATGAGTAAACAACCTTCTTGCCTAGTCATACGGGAAACTTGGCGGGTTCTTTTTTGGTGTGTTTCATCAGTTCAGAGCTTCTCCTTTTGTTTTCCACTGGGAAAAAAAATGACAGTATACACTTATAAAAATTAAGGTTCCAAAATGGTGTTTATCCACTTTTTTTCCTGTAAGAGTGGATGTGGACATTTATAAATTTTATGGGTTTTATGGGTTTTATGGGCTTCTGGTCTTATCCGAGTCCAGCTATTTTTAGCTGTACAAAACAGCTTGTTTTGCTGCTTGATATTGCAAAAGGTGTGTCTTACTGCATTTTTTTATGTATTATCTTAATTGTGAGCACACTGGTTTGTAGTGCATACGGTTTTACTGTTTACTGCACATTGTTATTCTTCTCATTATTTCCCTATAGCGACTATTGAATCAGAAGTCTCACCCATAGGCTTACTTCTGCGTTAAAGAATAAGTGGATACTTCAAACACACACACACAATAATGCCAGCTAGAACCATTTCTGGTTCCCCAAAGAACTTTTCAGTGAACAGTTTTTGAAAAAAAAAACAGAATTCCCTTGATATTTAACTTTTGGCATATAAGAGGTCATTGTACTATAAAAACATCCTGTAAGTTTCAGAACTCAAAACTTTGTCATTAGTCTAAAAACAGCATATATTGAAGGCAGACTGGCAAAATGACAGGTTTTGGAATGTTCTACTCTATGATGTGATATTGTGGATAAGTGCCACCTCCGCAAAAGTAGATCCGTAGAAGTAGAACCCTGCTCTATTGCTGCCTGTTTAGCTCTGCCCACCGATTCGTGCAAGTAGTTTAAATAAGAGAGGCGAACGCACAGGTCTACATAGAAACTAAATGATAATGACAAGAAGACACTGTGCAGTTCAAAGTTTTGGAAAAACAGTGTTTGCATTGCCTTCCTTCTGATCCCTTAGGAAAGAATGGATGAACTTTGTTTCTAATGAGGTTCCAGATCACGTCAGTAAGAACTCAGTCCTTTATTCACTTCATTTTACTGCGGATTCGTTTACACGCAATTCGACACAGGATTTTTTAAAAAAGATCGAAACTGAAAGACAATGCTGTGTCAACTATATTGGATCCGACAGTGATATCATAACACAAGTGTGAGTAACTTTTCATTACGTGGTCACTATTGCTTTGTCTCTTCTTACAGATTATTTGATTTGTATTGAGATATATATGCATTTTTGACCTAAATCACAGCAGAGTCCATCCATGAAGGATGTAGACTGTCAAACATACACAAGTGTTAGCCAATCATAGCAGTAGGCATTTACTTCCGAGTCTACACTGTAAAAATAATAGTTGAGAAAACCTAAAAAATAAAGCAAATTGATGCAGTAAGACTTTTGAGTTCTCACAACAATAGTTTTTTAGTTCTCAGTACAGATACTCTGTTTAGCCAACGCATATTTGTTTCTTGTCTTATTTTGCTAATAGAAAAATTCTTGTCACAGCAACTGAAACAACAATTATCTACATAATTATCTACATATCTTACATAATCTAGGCCTCAAAACTATACACAAAACTCAAGAACGGTGGCAATCAACAAATATATAAATAACAAAGATGAGCTCTTTACATCACAGTACAACAAATAACTAACAATAATGACAAAACAACAATAAAAAGTTTAAATGAAGTCAGCAAACAGCAAAACAACAATCCTATAACAGTAACTGGATAACTTATTCATGCTGCAATGCATGTTGGGAACGTACAAAGCGTTAATATTTCAACAATATAAAAATTCTCTGTTCAGGTAACTGTGTTTGACTAGTTGGGACAACATTTGGGGTAATTTTGTTGGTCTGAGAAGGGTTTTTATGTAGTAGAAAATGGCATTTTTTTAGTATTTGAGACTCAAAATGTTTTCGTAAATTGGAAAATATGGAGTTGCATTTTTTACAGTGTACAGTTCGCCACGTCTATTCAAACAGAGCATTCTGATAAGGGGGGTTAAAAAGAGGACATAGCATTTTAATAATCTAAGGAACTTTTTTTTTTTTGCACTTTTAAAAACTTTTTTTAATGGAAAGGCGCCTTGGAGAACCTGCATTTTCTTTTAAAGTTTACAGATTTAGAACAACATGAGGGTGATTTAAATATTTTCAACATGTTCACTCTTCCCTTAAGACCTGTCCCACTGAAAAGATGCAGAGAATTTCAACCCATGAGGGAAATTATGACATGTTTACATTTCAATTAATGCAACCAGAGAGGTGTTTAGCTCCCCTGATGTATCCCAGAAAAAAAAATCAGAAATGCAGAGTCTGTGAAAGGCATAATGGCTACTGTGATTCCCCATTTTTATTTTTAAGGTATTTCTTTCAATAAATTTCTTATGATGGCTGAAATCTCACATTCACATGGATTCCCTCAAAATAATCTGCAGTATGATCAAAGAAATTAATGCTTTTAGGATTTTTTTCAATAAATGTCACTGTCCTCAGAGGGAAAACTCTTCATAGTAAATTCATAGATTATACACAGGCCCATGTAGAAAGTGTAGCAGATGTCTGCAAAATTGGAACATCTGTCATTCATATCCATCATTCACTATTAAATATTTGAGCTTTGATCATGTATTCAGCTATGGGTTTAGTATTTGTATAAACAACTGAAAACATTAAAGCAGTCATGAACTGTCATTTTTATTTTTTTGTACGGTTCTCTGAGGTCCACTTACAGTGTTATCAAGATTTATACTTAAAAAAAATAATCATAATTTTGAAGAAATAAGCTATTTTCTGTCCTGTTTTGACCCCCCTCATCAGAACACGCCTGTTTGAATAGGCGTGGCAGATTGTAAACTGGGAAGTAAACACCCACTACTACGATTGGCTAACAGTTGTGTATGTTTGACAGCCTACATTCTTCATAGATGGACACTGCTGTAATTTAGATTAAAAACGCAAACACACAGTTACTTACACTTGTGTGGTGCGACTTTCGGATCCAATAAGTGGCACAGCATCGTCTTTAAGTTTTAAAACTTTCAGTCTGAAAATCCTACATTGAATTGTGTCTTGTTTGTAAACAAATCCACGGTAAAATGAAGTGAACAAAGGATCAAGTTCTTACAGACGCAGTCTGGAACTTTAAAAATAAAGTTCATTCACACTTTCCTAATGTTGGGATCAGAAGGAAAGCAATGCAAAGACTGTTTTTTCCAGTTTGGTGCTAAACAGCATGTTCTTGTCTTCTAAACCATTTTTATCATTTGGTCTTTGCATTGACCTGCATTAGCATCTCGTTATTTTCACTACATGTGTGAATCGGTGGGCGGGGCTAAACAGGCAGTGATGTAGAAGCAGGTGTTGATCTTCTTCTGTGGAGGCAGTGTTTAGAGTGGCACATTCCACAACCTGTCATTTTGGCAGATTGCTTTCAATATCAGCTGTTTTTAGACTAACAAGAAAGCTTTGAGTTCTGAAACTTACAGGATGTTTTTATAGTACAATGACCTCTTTTAGTTCAAAAGATCAGGGAAATTTTGATTTCTTAATTCATTATGTTAACTTTTAATCAGAAATTTAGTTTACTTGTGCATGTAAAAGCTTATTTGTAGGGCATGTGTGAGCTTTTTAAAGGATTGGTTCACTTGAAGAACAAAAATTTACAGATAATTAACACACCCCCTTGTCATCCAAGATGTTTATGTCTTTCTTTCTTCATTCGTAAAGAAATCATGCTTTTTGAGGAAAACATTCCAGGAATTTCCTCCATGTAACTTCAGAGGGCTTGATCACAGCCAAAGAGGAACGGTCTTATCTAGCAAAACAATCGGTTATTTTCTAAAAAAATGTACAATTTATACACTTTTTAACCACAAATGCTCATCTTGGTAGCTCTGTGATGCGCATGCGTAATCTGTGCACTCCGGTTCAAGACAGTTAGGGTATGTCGATAAACTTGCATGTCATTTTCCCCTTCAACTTCAAAATCATCCTACATCACTGTTTTACCTTTTTTTGTAAAGGGCGTTTGACCTTCTTTGCATGTTCACTTTGTAAACACTGGGTTGGTACTTCTGCAGCAAATGTAGGACAATTTTAAAGATGGAGGAGAAAATGAGATGGAAGTTTTTCAACATACCCTAACTGTACTGAGCCGGAGTGCACAGAGTACGCATACGAATCACAGAACTAGACAAGATGAGCATTTGAGGTTAAAAAATATATAAATTGTACTGTTTAAAAAAAAGAACTGATCCTTTTGCTAGATAAGACTCTTTTCTTTCCTTGGATGGGATTGTTTAGAGCCCCTTAAAGCTGCATTTAAACTGCATTTTGGTAGTTCAAACTCGTTGGCACCATAGAAGTACACTATATGAGCTAAATTCCTGAAATGTTTTCCTCAAGAAACATAATTTCTTTACGTCTGAAGAAAGAAATAAAGAAAGAAAGAAAGACATAGATGTCTTGAATGACAAGGCGGTGAGTAAATTACCTGTAGATTTTTGTTCTGGAAGTGAACTAATCCTTTAAAACAAAAAATTTGTGTACACCAAGGTGTGATGTTATTGTTTCAGAAGAATAGAAAAAGACACACATTCACTAGTGTCAGGGATTATGTGTATCGCGCGTGAAGACGTGTCTGTTTTCTGATTAGACACTGCCTGTCAGTACAGGACCTGATAGAGCACAGAGTGGTATTTCCAAACCCTCTGGCACTTCAGGCATGTGTTCTCCTTGGAAAACTCACTGAGGCTAATCTGAGGACAGACAGGGGACATACAAGCATATGCATGGTTTACCATATTAATATGCATAAATATAAATGTAGGAAAGTGCCACACTGTGTATGTTGCTGCGTACATGCCGTAATGCTTGCGCAAGTCCAATTAGACTCATCTTGTGTGGTATTTAGATCTGATTAAAAAAATAACGCTCAATAAAAAGAGTTTGCAAGCAGTAAAAATAAAGCTCTTGGCTCAGCACTTAACAGCGCATTGCATTTAAAACCACACGGCGCTGTTACAGTAAGACGCTATAAGAGATTCTCCAGCGTAAAACTGTTGGATGTTTGTAATAACTAGAGAGAGTTTTGAGAGTCTCAGAGATTCCACTCCAGTAGGATGTCAATTTAGTTTGTTTCTAAACGAAGGTTGCTTAATTAGCCTGCTGTGCAAGTGTTGAGCGCATTTAATTGGACTGCTAATTCAGCACTCTAAGCTTTGGCAGACAGCCTACTCTGTTCCTACAACAAACCGCACACACAACCCTCAACCCTCCCATGGAATTGTTGGCATCAGGGTGTGTTTTCCAGTCGACTGTGGCACTCGCTCTTGCCCACTTGGGTGGCACTGAGATTCCCGGCCCCCCATTCCTGGATGGTAATTTGAGGGGTTTCAAGCTCCTTAAAGTACTTCACTACACAGATATGGCAGCATTTGTTTTGGATGCTTTAGTTTAATATGCTCTGGACCGAGTGGACTTTTAAACCTTCAGTTTAGATGTTATAAATCGTGGTGTGGTTATGGTATCTAAATTGTAGATGTATGTGTGTGATGTATGTAAGTGAAAAATAAATATACTAAAATGTATTTGAAATACATTCATTTGAAGTACTTTTACATATTCATGTACTTAATAAAAATTCCCTGCAATTGTATACCTTAAGTCTGCTAAATCGGAACAACTAATTTTGTACTTAATGCACTTAAATTGTGTGGAAGTAGTGCTGATATAATAGGGCTTAATATTAATCTGGTTGCCTTTTTTACTCATTAGTCATTTGTATTAATCCTAATAGTGTCTCACATTTCTTGGTAAGCTGTGGGTTATTCTTTTGCTAGTTTGCTATTTGGTGAATGAAGTGGTGTAAGATCTGTGTGATGAATTATACTTTCTGTTCCATAGGCACTGAGTTTATGTCTTGCCAGAAATCTACAATCTACTTACAGAACACACTCTTCTATCTGCTTTTTGGCCCCTTGCTGTGTGTTTTGTAGTTGATGCTGCGTTTGTGGTTGTAGTCTGTACTAGACTGTCTGTCTATTTATAGTTCAGACATCAGTAAACCCTCAGAAATGCAGCCCCTTGCTTAAACCTCCACTTTACCTCATAGTCTAGTAAATGCTTAAATGGACCCTCTGTAATATTCTCTAATGGATTATGTGTACATTGTCTGTGTGTGTGTGTGTGTATGTGCGCGTGTGTGTGCATTTCGGGCATAAATGAGCTCTTTGTAATGCACTCTACTAGACTACATTTATCTTCATTTGTGTAAGAGGATGTTGTGGGATGACCTGATCATGGAATAGCATGGACAGAGAAAAAATACCCATACATTACTAAAACGAGATAAATTGACTATATATGGGTGAGAAATTAAGTTTTCCATTAAGGGACAATATTTGCCCCCTGGAATTGATTTACAGGGGCATTTTTTACATTTGTAAAGTTAATTTTTATAAGTTTGTCTTTAATGTCAAATACTTAAATTTACCCAATTACTTCAATCAGTATTTTAAACTTGTCAGTAACAATACTGTTTAAAAATGTATCTAAATTGTACATGTAATTAAAACAAGAGCTCATAGGGCTGCAATATTATAACAAAAATCATTATTGTAGATTATTGCTCTTAATATTGTAATAATGATTATTAATATCGCTGTGGAAAACAATGTAAAACATTTTTGTTTTGTGGCTGCATTTTGGGTACGTCTCATTCTGGCATCACAGACAAACATGTCGGTCCATGACGGTAGCCAAGTTATGCAAAACTCCTATTATAATCACTGAAGCTATTAAATTATTTACATCTTTTATTTACATCTTATCTGGACTGTGTTGTTTTATGATGAAGGAATTTGTGAGCATGCGCACTCCCGTGTTTTCAGTGCTGACTAATCTAAGCGCCTCTAATTGGTGTGTTTCCAGCACCAACTAATCAAGCGCCTCTCATTGGTGCATTTTCAGCGGCGACTACTGATTGGTGCGTTTTTTTATTGTTTAGCAACAACTAATCTAAGCACCTCTGATTTGTGTGTTTTCAATGCTGACTAATCTAATTGCCTCTGATTAGTGCATTTTCAGAGCTGACTAAGTTAAGCGCCTCTGATTGGTGCATCTTCAGTGCTGACTAATCTAAGCGCCTCGGCACGTTTTTTTAGCGGTGACTAATCTAATTGCCTCTGATTGGCGAGTTTTCATTGCCGACCAATCTAATTGGCTCTTATTGGTGTGTTTTCCGCGACGACAAATCTTAGTGCCCCTGATTGACGCATTTCAGCACTGAGTACTAATTGGTGCGTTTTCACCGCGTACTAATCAAGCGCCTTTGAATGGCACGTTTTTAGCAGCGACTACTGTTTGTTGCATTTTCAGTACTGATTAATCTAAGCGCTTCTGACTGGTGAGTTTTCATTGCTGACCAATCTAATTGCCTCTTATTGGCACGTTTTCAGTGCCGACTAATCTAAGCCCATCTGATTGGTGCATTTTCAATGCAGACTACTGATTGGTGCATTTTCAGAGCAGACTAATCAAGCGCCTCTGACTGGTGCATTTTCAGCGCCGACTACTGATTGGTTCAAATTTTTTTTTTTTTTTTAGCAACAACTAATCTAAGCACCTCTGATTGGTGTGTTTTCAGCACTGACTAATCTAAGCACCTCTGATTGGTATGTTTTCAGCACTGATTAATCTAATTGCCTCTGATTAGTGCATTTTCAGAGCTGACTAATTTAAGCGCCTCTGATTGGTGCATCTTCAGTGCTGACTAATCTAAGCGCCTCAGCACGTTTTTTAGTGGTGACTAATATAATTGCCTCTGATTGGTGAGTTTTCATTGCCGACCAATCTAATTGGCTCTTATTGGTGCGTCTTCTGCAACGACAAATCTAAGCGCCTCTGATTGACGCGTTTTCAGCACTGAGTACTAATTGGTGCATTTTCAGCACTGACTAATCTAAGCGCCTCTGACTGGTGTGTTTTCAGCACCAACTAATCTAAGCACCTCTGATTGGCATGTTTTCAGTGATGACTAATCTAATTGCCTCTGATTGGTGCGTTTTCAGCCCTGACTAATCTAAGATTGGCACTTATTCCTAAATTCATCTGAAACCAGTTTAATTAGTTGTAAAGCTTGTAAAGGCTTGTAAAATGTAAAATGCATGTAAAAGCAATCTGATGCAGTGTGAGCGAATCCAAATGTAATTCTGTAATTTGTTCATTTTGGTGGAATTTTTGCCATAAGCCCTTGTTAATTTCCGACGCTGAGATATATATATATATATATATACATGTCTCTCTGGCTCATTCTGGATCTGTGAGATCCACCAATGAGAGTTTTCAGCAAGCCTGAGGGGCCTGAGAAAGAGGGGGGTCGTGATCCAGCAGGATATTTTGTCCCACTCAGCCTCAGGGGAAAACAGTTGCCCTGGGTGGCCAACACAAACACTGGGTTCTGCTGGATAGTAGAAACTCTCACATACACATAAACACACTTCCTCAACGTCCATTAGCCATTGTTTAGCCCCAGCCCATCCCCTCAGCCCCAGTAATCCTCACCTCTATGATAATAATCTTGCGCCATTATTAAGTACTTTAGGAACCAATTAAAACAACTCCAGGGATAAAAACAATGTATTGGTGTGTTTATAATGTGGAAGAGAGATCTGAAGATGGGACGCTCTGGGCAGGGCAGGACTCGACTGAGGCTCCAGACAGCCTTTGACCCATTTAACAGGCTTTGACTTCTCTAAAATGGTAATGGTAACCAATGCTGAAATGCTGCTGATGAGACTGATGCCATTTGACTCATTGTTGATGTGGCTCTTCATAAAAGAAGCTGATTTTTCCATTTCTAGAATGGATTTTTCCTGGAAAATTTGGTTTTAGCATAACAAGATTGTTAATAATGACTAAACATGTTGTTTGGAGTACAAAGGTGTCATTTTAAATACAACAGCCCTTGTTTTGTATTAAAACTGTATTATGGTTGATAGGAAATCAGTGCTTTTTCTTATTTCACACACAAAGAGGGTGTTTACATAGAAATCCCAAAGGCACAGCAACAAAAAATAACTTATTTAATCAAGGTCAGAGAGAGGGTGGACATTTTTTGGCACAATATTTTCCTTGCTTTTTTTTAACAAACATTAGAAGGCAAAGCCTTCATGGAAGAAAACAACATGATAAACTTGTTAAACCATCAGAGTATCATGTCAGAATTTTACTTTTGAATATACAACCTCTGAAGTTAAATCACCTCAAGCCAGATACGTTTTCTTCTTTTTGCAAAACAGGCCGAGTTTTTCATGATTTTCATCACCTCTCAGAAACTCGGATGAATCAGGCCCCAGATTAAAACACTCCCCACAGGAAAAGCAGCCACAAACCCACAAATAAGGTCAATGAAAACAGCACCATCTGGCAGACAGCTTCTTCCTAATCTTGATGTCCCTCATTTTTGAAACTGTGGTGAGGGAAATGATTCCAGAGCAACAGGGGGTCTATAGAAGTTCGGAAACAGCAGGGAAAAGTCAGTTGTACGATATTAGGCATGTTTGGGATTAGGGGAATGCCTGAGGATGACTTTTTGAGCTTGTTTTGTCCAAGAGACGTCTAAAAGATGTGATGCGTGGTTGCATAAGACAAGAGAGGAAGGAAACAGTGTTGTATTTACTGGAAACTTGAAGGTGATTTCCTTCACTGATCAATGTTTTGACAGAGATGAGCCTTGATGTGCAAAGAAGCCCCTATACTGAAAGTTAGATCAGTGACTATGTCCATCTGACCTTGCGGCCCTGCATTCCTCGGTCGTCACTGAACGACCACAACCCTGTAATTATTTACCCAAACTGAAATCCACACACACATACGCAGCTTTCTCCTCAACACTGTCAAAAGATAAATTGTTAATGGGCAAAATCCAGTCATTTCGATAGGAATCCACACGATGGTGAGCAAAAAATTAGGTCATGAAGATTTTGTAAAAGGTTTAAAGATATAGTTCATCCAACAATATAAATTCTGTTATTAATTACTCAACCTCATGCCGTTCCAAACCCGTAAGACCTTCGTTCATCTTCAGAACACAAATTAAGATATTTTCGATGAAATCCAAAAGCTTTCTAACCCTGCATAGACCGCAACACAACTGACTAGATGTTCAAGGCCCAGAAAGGTAGTAAGGACAGCGGTAAATTGTTCATGTGACATCAGTGGTTTAACCTTAATTTTATGAAGCTACAAGAATACTTTTTGTGTGCAAAAAAACTTTATTCAACAATTTCTTTTCTTCCATGTCAGTCTTCGACGCACATTCACAAGAGGATCTTATCTAGCGAAACGATCAGTCATTTTCAAAACAAATTGACAGTATCTATACTTTTTAACCTCAAACGCTCATCTTGTCTAAATCTGTGCAGACTCTGTTTTTTTTACTGGTTCAGTATGGTCAAGACAGTTACGGTATGTCGAAAAACTCCCATCTATAAGTGAACATGCAAAGAAGATCAAACGCCCTTTACAAAAAAATGATAAAACAGCAATGTAGAACAATTTTGATGTTGAAGAAGAAAACGAGATGGGAGCTTTTTGACATACCCTAACTGTATTGACCCGGATTACACAGACTACACATGTGCATCACAGAGACGAGACAAGACAAGCATTTGAGGTTAAAAAGCATATAAATTGTCAATTTGTTTTGAAAATGACCGAACGTTTCACTAGGTAAGACCCTTCTTCCGTGGCTGGGATCGTTTATAGCCCTTTGAAGCTGCATTTAAACAAAATTTAACAGAATTTTTATTTTTCTGTGAACTATCCATTTAAGTTGGTCACACAGATTCGCCATGCTGACCAATAGAAAGATACTTGGTTTAAACGTGACTGCTGTGTGAATTGTGCTTTATATATCACTACACTGTTGACAATGGAAAACTGACCTTTTGCCCCCTTAAATTTGTGACCCTTATAAGGGAGTAAATTTATATATTTTCTTTTATTTTTAATTTATGAGTTTCAAGTATGATTTGCTGTTGTTAATCTTTGAAACAAATTGGCTTCAACATGAATTATATTATGTGATTTCAAAAGTCCAAATGTGTAAAGAAAAAGGAGGGAAAAGCCAGAAACTGAGAATTGTGTCGTTCTTAAGTCCCTGTTTCCCATTGATTCTGTGAACGTCTGTCTGTCCTAATTCTATCCCATTACACGCCTGCACTCAATGGCATGTTTGCTGACAAAAACAGGTCTGCTGTTGTGATTGGCTGCTCTCCGTAAGGCATTTGGGGGTTGATTTGTCCTGATTTTTGTGGGACAAGTGAAGGACATATTTCTAGAACATTCGTGATATGTTCTTGCAATCAGGACGATTTTAAGAAAGTAGTACAAGATGCCAAAGGCCAGAGACTCCCTCTGACGCCCACTGCTCTCTGATATGAATATTCATTAGGGTCTCCTGAGGGGCCCCGGTGACTCAATATGAATTCACTCTTTCACACAGATGAGCAGTTAGCTGTGTGATAACCACGCTAACATAGAGTGACGTTTGGGGCCACGCACAGGTTACACATTCATACAAATTTACACTTGAATTTTCTGTAATTGTGGCAATGTTGGTCACATGGTGTTGTTTATGATTAATACAGCTTTTATTAATTTTCTTGACGGCCCCTTCCTTCTAAAGTGTGTTAAACATAAATCACCTCACTAGCATGTATATAGAAATGTTAACGCTTCTTCTTGAGGCTCAAGACCTCAGTGGCGCTGAGACCCTTTCAGCGCCAGACTGGCTCCAGCGCCACTGTTTACCGGGTAGAGTTACTCCAGCGTTTTATTTTGAGGTTTGAGTTGCGGTAACAATCTTTTCCTCTTCAGTCGTGTGTTGAGGAGGGTCAGGCTCTGTTACACCACCATATCCGGTTTAACTGCGACCCACCTAGGATGGAAATGAGTATTGGACTGACTGCTTTAACCCTGTGTTCATGGCTTTCCCTTTCTCTCGACACCTCACGCCAGTCATGTCACCACTGTAACCTACTGACATAAATCTCCAACACAAAACTTCCCTCTGAAACACCCCCCTCTGAGAGGGAGCTGAGCCAGTGTAATGCCTGACACCCACAGACACTGGAATGTGTGTGTGTGTGTGTGTGTAAAGGAGAGAATGTATATGTGTATGTCAATATTAAAGAAAGACAGGACTCATGAAGTACACTGACTTCCTGTGTAACTGGATAGTTGACATAAGTGTGTAAGTCCTGACCTCCAGTGTGTAGTTCAAAAATATTATATTAAATAATATTTTCACAGCCTTAAGAACCATAAGTAGTGCGTAACCGTAAATATTACACTTTTGCAAGTGACTTTTCTCACGTTAATTGAGAGACATACACTATACTGTTCACAAGTTTGTGGACAATAAGATTTTTTTTCTATAAATTGATCAAAACTGACATTTCTATTGCAAATAAATGCTGTTCTTTTGAACTTTCTGTTCATCAATAAAATCCTAGGAAAAAATGTGTAATGGTTTTCACAAAAATATTAAGCAGCACAGCTCTTTTTTAACATTGATTATAATAACAAAAGTCTCTTGAACAGGAAATCAGCATATTAGAATGATTTCTGAAGGATAATGTGACAGTAAAGTAATGGCTGCTGAAAAATCAGCTTTCCAGTAATAGAAATAAATTATTTTATTTATATATTATAAATATTAAAATATTAAAATACATATATTTTCCTGTTCTTTTGATGAAATAAATGCAGCCTTCGTGGGCATAAGAGGTCTTATTTTAAAAACATTACAGACCCCAAACTTTTGAAAGTTAGTGTATTTGTATTTGATCAAATGAATTTTTCACACATTTTTCACACAAGCAGGGCCAGAAATTAACCTTTCCATTAAGGGGCAATAGTTGCCCCCTGGAATTGATTTTATACATTTGTGGGGGAATACTATGTTGTCTTAATGTCAAATACTTAAACCTACCCAATTACTTTAATCAATATTAAAAACTTGGCAATAACAATAAACTATTCAAATTGTACTATTGTATCTAAATTACACAGGTAAAAAATAGGAGCTAATAGGGCTACAATACTATGAGAAAAATCATTATTGTAGATTATTGCTCTTTATATTGTAATAATGATTATATAGATATAGAAAACGATATAAACATGTTGTTTCATAGCCTATTCTAGCACAAATTTTGCAAAAACTCCCGTTATAATCACTGAAGCCAGGGTTGCCAGGTTTGCACAACAAAACCCATCTAATTGCTACTCAAAACTAGCCCAAAACTAGCCCAATTTTGTTTTGGAGGGGGTACCCCGGTATAAATCGCATTCCAGGGGGTAAAACACGCCATTTTTGGCGTGGTTCCACTGGTAATACTTGTATTCCAGGGGCTAAATGTCACGTTTTTGAGGTCATTTTAATCCTTGGATATGAAAAACAACTGGTTACAACAGTGCTAAAGTAGCCCATTTCTGCGGTAAAATCGCGGACTTGACAACACTGACTGAAGCTATGAAATTAATCTTTTATGTACATCTGTTGTTAATGATGAGGTAATTCGCGAACGTGCGCACTCAACAACAGCGTTTTTTTAGAATGGCACGTTTTCAGCGCTGACTAATCTAAGCACCTGATTGGCCAATGCATTCCTATTTTCAACAGAAACGCGTTTGATTGGTTATAAGGCTCAACGTTGCACAAAACAGAGCAGAAAAGCAATCTGATGCAGTGTAAGCGAATCTATATGTAATTCCGCGAAATGACACTTCTCATTCATTTTCACATTAATCATGACAGCCGTAACATATTGTTTAACTGTTTGCCCCTTTGTCTTAAATTTATTGGACATTTTAGTTCATTTGCGTGGCCACAAGCCCTTGTTAATTTCTAACCCTGAATCCAAGTTATTACTGTCACTTGTTTTAACCAATATTAATGTATACAATTTCTAATTGTTTTCTTTTTACAGTATTTTAACTCTTTCATTTTTGTTGCTGAAATTTCTGGCCATTAATAGTGGAAATGTTCAGATATCTTTTTCTTTCTTTCTTTTTCTTTCTTTCTTTCTGTCTGTCTGTCTGTTTTTTCTTTCTTGTTGAGTAATTATAAGCTTGTGTTGTTGTTTTTACTTTTTTATACTAATTGAAAAATCAGGTAGAATTTGACAACTAGCCCCAAGCCCTCTTATTATATATAATATGATGCAAATATTATTTGTGAACTTCCCGATTTCAAGAGAGATCAATTTCAGATGTCAATTTCCTCTGCATCGTGTGTGCGCGTGTGTGTGTGGACTTGTTTTTATATCCTTGTGGGGACCTAAACCTGAATACACACAGACTCATGGGGACTAGTGTCACCGTGGGGACCTAAATTGAGGTCCCCATGGGTACAAAAGCTTATAAATCATACAGAATGAGCTTTTTGAGAAAGCAAAAATGCATAAAGTTTTCTGTAAGGGTTAGGTTTAGGGGTAGGGTTAGGGTAAGGGGATAGAAAATACAGTGTGGAGAGTATAAAAACCATTGCACCTATGGAGAGTCCCCACAAAGATAATAAACCAGACGTGTGTGTGTGTGTGTGTGTGTGAGAGAGAGAGAGAGAGAGAGAGAGAGAGAGAGAGCGGTGTTGTAGTGAGGGTACCATGCGCCTCTGCATTGCATTAGTGCTGGAAAGTTCACACAGCTGTTCCCGCTGTCATACTGCGCTGATTAGAGGCGCGGGAAACCCTCAGAGAGCATGAGACCCATCCGACTGGATTCTACGTCCAATTCAGCCTTGCATCGGAGCGAAATATAAACACGCTTCGCTGTTCTCCTGCTGCAAGGTGACGCAGCGCCGCGTATCAGGTGGAGTGACGACAACTGCGGCACCAGAGCGAGTCCGACCGACCCGGGCGAGCGAGCGAGCCAGCGGCGGATAACGGATAACGGTCCCCTCAGAGGAAACTCGGGCGCGGCGCTGATATGTGTCACCGTTCACGATGACAACGAGGCGAAAGTCCAGCAAACTGCAGCTTCGGCGGTCAATCAGCGAGCAGCTGCGCGACTCCACGTCGAAAGCCTGGGATTTACTATGGAGAAATATACGGGAGAAGCGTCTGGCAGGTCAGTGGCAGAACACGAATTAACTTTTAGAAATAAACAACAATGCATCGTCTATTTAACGATATACTGTAACCACTGCCATACGGGTCTCGGGAAGGTCAAGATTTTAGGTCATGGTCATTTTGTGTCCTCATGATTGAGATGGGTTTTTAATAAGCTTGCATGTGATGAATGCCTGTGCTGTCTATAAATAATTAAAATCAACATTGACATTGCGCTCCACTGGTCTGTTGTGCGCTTGAAGCCGCAGTTTGCTGTAATGTCATTAGCTGATGTCTGCTGCCTCTCAACTCGATTAAATGCGCTGCATTCCTGCACAAAAACTAGATCCATGTCACGTTTTTCACCTATTTAAAAAAAAAAAAAAAATAACACTCTCAAAAGTGCATGTTGTGGCGTATTGTTTTTGTGGATTTCAGGCATTTAAATGTTTCTGTTTGTTGTACGTGCTCATAAACTCGTTTTACGCCAGTGTTTTATCTATATCATTTAGGAAATTTCAATCTTTAAAGTCGTTTTTTTTCACCTGAGCTTTTTTACACATCAATTTAAATAGTTAAGAGTATAATATTGTAAGAGTATATTAATTTGTTCAGGGTGATGGGAATCGCAGGTTAAAATGCTGAAAATATAGCAAAATATTTCAGAAATAAGCAAAATTAAAACTGAACTTGACATCCAGCGATCATGCGGTTTTGTTGTATTGAAAAGAGCAGTTTTGGTCCACATTAAAGAAGTCTTTCAAGTTTTGAGCATCCTAAGGATGCTGAATTACATGAATGATGTAATGAGTGATAATGGGTACCTTTTTTGAAAATTGCATTTAAAATCCACTTAGTTCAAAAGTCTAAAGGGGCATGTGAATGGTGCATTAGAATATTTTAGTGACCTATATTGTGCTTGAGAATCTTTCTTTGTACGCCTTAGGGAATAAAGTAATTTTAGTAAAATTTAGCCCATTTTAACATGAATGGCAAGGCTCTGTGGACTCCTTTGTGGCTTTAAGTGAGGAAATGACAGGAAAAGTTCATTTAAAAGCAATCTTGACTCCTGAATGCAGTACAGACACTCCTCTCTCTCCTTCAACCCACTAACCTCATTCTACTCTTCTCAGCCCAAGGATTCATTTCTGCTCCAGCACTCTTACCTTTTATCCTTTGGGTAAACATCGCATATATATAAATCACATATATATTAGTGGATTTTAGTGGATATTGAATTTTTGGACTCTTGTTACTGATTAAACATGTGGGATTACTGTAAGCAGTGTGTAAGCACCATGAACAATTCACCTCTGGTTGACCCGCGCTGGATATAGCTCGTAAGCGAATGCCCGTAATGACACGGGTTTGTTTTCATGGATCAAGTTCATGTTTAGGTAATTTTGGCACAGCCCTTATGTAGGTGTCTTGGCTGGGCTGAATTCTCCAGCAGTTATGCCGCCTGAAGGAAGTCCTCAGCTGAACTGAGTGAATTATGAATGCCTTTGCATTACATGGCCACCAGATGGCAGTCATCTTCAGGTTCTCCTCATGCTTCAACAGTGTCTTTCCAGGCTTGTCCATGCATGCTTTAAATACTCAAGGTGGGAAAATCTACAGGTTGCCAGCATACAAAAGAAATGTGCCATATTTTTTTCTCTGAGTTTTCACGGTTCAGTAGAAATGTTTGGTCAGGTCTTGAACTGTTGGTTTGGTTTCTCCATGCTTGACATGGTGCTGTGTGCCTTCTCAGTTTGGAGTTCACAAGAACAAAGTGTTTTCTGAGCCTTTTTAGTACTTCTAAACAATATTTTATTTTATTATTGTTTTATTTTATTTTATTGAGTAATTTACATTTAACATTGTATTTGAAAGACAATTTTGACTAATTATTGTGTAAGTATTGAATAATATGCCTGATTATTTTAGCTTAAACTGTAAATAATTAGATCTTTTTTGTCTATGATTTATGAACAATAGTTACAGAACATAATGAATTTTTTTTTTTAAGTTTTTGTGTTTTTCAGCAGATCTGCACATATTCAGAAATAATCTTATCCTGTATAATAATTTACAGGATATTTAACGTTTTTTAAAACTTTTATTACTTTTTACTTTTTCACAGTTTATTTTGCAGAGTGATTTTTATTCTAAATAAATATAAAGTATATTTAAATTTTTACAGTTGTCAAAAATCATTATATACACGAAAAGTTTTTGAACAGTAAGATTTTTAAAGCTTTTTTTTTAAAGAAGTCTCTTCTGCTCACCAAGCCTAGATTTATTTGATCCAAAGTACAGCAAAAAGAATTACATTTTGAAATATTTTTTTATTATTTAATATAACTGTTTTCTATTTGAATGTATTTTAAAATGTAATTTACTCCTGTGAAATGATCCTCCTGATTTGCTGCTCAAAACACATTTATTATTATTATGTTGACATTTTCTTTCATAATTTAATTTTTTAGAATTTTTCAGGTTTCTTTGATGCGTAGAAAGTTCAGAAGAACAGCATTTATCTGAAATAGAAATCTTTTGTAGCATTATAAATGTCTTTATCATAATGTTTGATCAATTTTAAGCATCTTTGGAAAATAAAAGTATTAATTTCTATAATTTTTTTCCCAAAAAAAATAAAAATACTGACTCCTAACTTCTGAATGATGGTGTATATATATGTATATGTGTTACAAAAGTTTGTGTTACATCATTTAATATTCCTTTTGGATCTTTCTATTCATCAAAGAATCCTGAAAAACTCAAAAAATAATAACAATAATAATAATAATAATAGTAATAATAATAAATGTTTCTTGAACAGCAAATCTGAAAATTTAGCTTTGATCACGAGAATAAATTACATTTTAAAATATATTAAGCAGTTGGTTTAAAGAGTAAAAATATTTCACAATATTACAAGACAATATTTGAGATCAAATAAATGCAGACTTGGTGAGCAGAAGGGAATTCTTTAAAAAAAAAACATTAAAAAACCTTACTGTTCAAAAACTTTTGACTGGTAGTGTAATACAATCATTCATTTTATTGATCCCTAACAATCACCCAAGTCCAACCAAATGTGAGTAGTCGTGGTGTCTTGACTTAAACCTTATTTTGAACTTATCATGCTTAGCTACCACAATCTGTATTGTTTCTTTGATTTTGCTATGCATATTATTCTCGACGATTCTGATTTGAAATATTTAGCAGATGTCATTGAGATCTCTGAGGATATTGCTTCTCTTTCTGACAGCTGTAAAATCTCTCTCTTTCCCACTGCAGTTCACTTTTAAGATTTCTTTTCTAGCGTAAGATATGTTGGATGGTGTTTCCCCCAGGGGCACCATTCATTTCTCTTTTCTTTGGCTGATACGCCTACATACACACACATACCCAGACTGTACTTGAGAAACACACTCTAAAATCACTCTGAAGCAGGTTTTTGGCTGACGTTCAGTTGGCCGCACGGTGCTTTTTTACCCTCCCATCCCTATTGGCTCCTCTCACGGTCACACGACCATTAAGTGGGTGGTGCAGATGAAAGTGTGCACTCTGATCAGAACTGACTTCATGCCTAGGTGTGTTTGGATCCGCATATTTGTGAGTGTTCAGTGAGTATATGTATTTCAGTGCATATTTGACTGTGTGTGAAAGTTAAGGGAGTTTGAGGAAGCAGTTTTGAGTATCTGTGGACAGTGGAGAGATGGACGCAGTGTTGACTGACCTCATAGATGAGTCCATGGACAGTGAGTGTTTTGGAAGCATGACTCTAGAGACTCAAGACATATACCTCAGACTGGACAGCCACCGCAGGCGTTCTGGACTTCGCCTGGCCCGTATCATCGCAAGGCAACAGCTCTTGAAGAGGATATCCCAAGGTATGAGTGGTGCTTTGGGTAACGGTTCATACTATATCAGCATTTCCTCTTAGATTCTTCTCTTAATTTAACATTATGGGCAATACAATTAGAAAACGAAAAATATAAAGTCATAGATTGAATTGGAGAACATGATAATGCGAGTTCATATGGAAATCTGTGACTTTTGATTGGTATATTAGCAAATTGAGCACAGTTTGAGACATGGTTAAGATTTCTGAAACTCATATGTGAGCAAAAGTGTCTAGTGAAAAAACTGAGATATTAAAGTGTTTCCATATGATGCTTGATTTTGAAATGTCAGTGAACTTTATGATACCTTCAAGCCAAACATAATGCAGAGACGTTATTAAAAGTTAAAAAATGTGGCTGTTTTATTTTGTGCTCTTGTTTATGTGAATATGAAGCACTTTGCTCTCAGCTTTGACGTGTTAAGCCGATCTTCTGTTTTCAGTGATAATACAGGCTATGAGACAAAGTTTGCTTGTGTTTTCTGGATGTAAAGAGTCTTTGTGTTTCTAGCACTAGAGAACATCCTGTCCAAATCTGAAGTATTATCCACAAATCGGCAGCCTTATTAATGAATAACCCTTTTATACTTCAAGCGTATGATGGCACAACACATGACGGGTGTATGTCTGTATGTGCAGTACTTGTTTCAAAAGGTTAACCAGTGTTTTGCGTTCTTGGAAGTCTAGCTAGGTGGTTTGTTTTGGTTTGTCTGTTCGTTAAGTACTGAGAAGCATATGTAAACGTACAAACGTGATTTGTTAAATATGTTTGCAATAATACTACTGATGTTTAGCTTTGTTTTGACAGTGAAATGCTTTAGAGGTCAATAAAAATGCAGTCTGTGGCAGCTTTAGTTTGGGTTGGAATCTGCTCACGTACACACACTTTCTCTCGCTCACACGGCTGCAGGAATGTTTGGACTGCATGCTGGTTATTCTGTCATCTGGCTCGTGGAGGTCTGGACGGCTGCAGAGCTGTGGTGAAATCTCAGGCTTGTCCAGTCATGACTGTGGCATGTGGATGCATATCATACTGAAGGATATATTCACCTCCATCTGCTGAGACAAAATTATTTAAAGTGATTTATATCCCACACTTAATGAGATAGTTTGACCCCCACTGCACTGAGGGCTACTGCATGGGAGTTTTTCATTTATTTGACAGTTGTTTCATTTCTTAAATGGCGAGACCCAAAAGTGCAGGAAATTCAGCTTTCAGTTTTTTTTTAGATTCTCTCTGACTGTGTCTCAAATCTTAACCTGACCTTCTTTTTCCTGACTGCAGACTAAGTGTTAGCAGCTGTACTGTGAGTCGGGTCCAAGAATACCCCATTCCATCAAAAACTGGGCCTGGTGCCTGTCATCCGCAGCATTTTGATAAAGCAGCTCTGCCACTGTGAAATGGTTTGAGCTAAATGTGGACTAAAAGCGGATCGAAATATGATCTTATCTTAATTTCAGTCCATTTAATTATGTGTCTTGACCTTGCTTCAGTACAGCATAAATATTTTTTTTTTTGTCAGAGAGAGGTCAAAATATATCAGTTTCTGTTCTGATTCACAAGGTCTCTATTTGATTTGAATTTTATTTACAGGCTCGTTTATTTGAATATGATTCCACTTCACAAGCTCTCTATTAGAATCTGAATTGATTCTAATTCTGTCACGCTCTATTCTTATTCAAAAGCTCTCAGTTTAATTTGATTCCACTTCACAAGCTCACTGATTTGATTTCAATTTACATGCTGTCTATTTGATTTTAATCTGAATTGAGTCTGGTTCTCAGTCACTCTCTATTCTTATCCACAAGCTCTCAATTTGATTTGATTCCACTTCACAATCTCTTTTTGATTTGAATTAAATTCACATGCTGTCTATTTGATTTGAATCTGATTTGATTCCGGTTCTCACTCTCTATTCTTGTTCACAAGCTCTCAATTTGATTTGATTCCACTTCACAAGCTCTCTATTTGATTTGATTCCAGTTCACATGCTGTTTATTTGATTGGAATGAGATTTAATTCCGGTTCTCAGTTACTCTCTATTCTTATTCACAAGCTCTCTATTTGATTTGATTTCAGTTCACATGCTATCTGTTTGATTGGAATCTGAATTTATTCTAAACCTCAATCACTCTGTTCTTATTCACAAGCTCTCAGTTTGATTTGGTTCCAATTCACAAGCTCTCTATTTGATTTGATTTCTATTCACATGCTGTTTGATTTGAATTAGATTTAATTCCGGTTCTCAATCACTCTCTGTTCTTATTTACAAGCTCTCAATTTGATTTATTTTCAGTTCACATGCTGTCTATTTGATTGGAATCTGAATTTATTCTGATCCTCAATCACACTTTATTCTTATTCACAAGCTCTCAGTTTGATTTGATTCCACTTCACACGCTTTCTATTTGATTTGATTTCTATTCACATACTGTTTATTTGATTTGAATCAGATTTAATTCCGGTTCTCAATCACTCTCTGTTCTTATTCACATGCTTTCAATTTGAGTTGATTCTACTTCAGAAGCTCTCTCTACTTGTGCTATAAATTATACAGGGCAGTGCTTCAGACTGATTCAGCCTGGCCTTTTTGAAGTATTCATCATTCGGCTCAAATAAGTCATTCATTTTTAATTCATCAAAAGAACCAGCACATAAGTGTCATCTCCCGACCAATATATTGTCTTTTGTATTCTACGAAAGAAAATCACAAATCAAGTCTGGAACAACAATATGAGCAACAACTATACCAGAATTGTCATTTTTCAGAGAATTGTTCATTAATTTGTGGTTTGCAGCTGTGACAGTTACGTACAAGCCTGCCAAGGGCTTTCATATTATTTTTGTATCGGAAAGCAAAATACTTTTCACCTAAAAGCAGTCCTCTCCCACTTACAGCATACCTTAGAGATTCCTGACTGCACGTAGGTTGTGTCTTTATAAGGTAAACTGCCAAATACAAAATAAGTTCTAAGTCTATTTATTTTTCCTCAGTACATTTTTGCCTCATTTCTTACACGCAGTAAGCAAATAATTGTTAGAATTATACAAATATGTTTGAAATGGGTCATGATCGGTGCCCTTATCTAACTCTTGTTTCTTAGTATCCACGGTGGATTCCTGGATGCTGAATATGTGCATTTGTCAGATCATGAGCTGCTGTGGCATGCGTGCGGTTGCTCAACATCAGTTAGGGGGATAGGGTTGGGCTTCAGTGGGCCAGTGATTCAGTTCACCCAACAATCATCTCCTGTCCATAGAGCTAAGCATTTATCAAAACAAGGACAGACTGAAGGTGGGAACTATCTATGCTATTTTTTGGAATAACATACTGTGGTTGAGAGAGTGGTGGTGGTAGTTTAAACTAGATTTGAATGGAATTTCCTGAAGGTATTGCAATAAATTGCAAGGCAGCATTTTGTAGTAAAATGATCCAAAGAAGGAGAAGAATGTCAGAGGAATGGGTTACAGAGAGAATGGACCCAGGCCATTATGACATCATCGCATTGTACAACATCATCATTGGCAAACAGATTTTGAATGCTGAACGTTCTATTAATGTAGATCAAAGATTTTAAAACTTGAATAGTTTCTTAAAAAGATAGTTCACCCCAAAGTGAAAATTCTGTCATTAATTACTCACCCTCATGTCACTCCAAACCTGTAAGACCTTCATTCATCTTAAACACGAATTAAGATATTTTTGATGAAATCCGAGAGCTTTCTGACCCGGCATAGACAGCAACACAACTGACACGTTCAAGGCCCAGGAAGGTAGTAAGGACAGTGTAAAAGCCTTATGGTTTGGAACGACATGAGGGTGAGTAATTAATGACAGAATTTTATTTTTGGGTGAACTATTCCTTAACGTATGCATTTGATTATAAAGCAAAGTCAGAATGAAGGCTAATTTGCAGAAAAAGTGCAGAAAAGTGTGTAGAAGATAGTGTGTAGAATGCTGTTGATGAGTGATTTGCAAGCTCTAGAAAGATGGAAAATTAAGATGATTCAGAATTATTGAATTGTGTGAAAAGCATCATGAAGAACCAAGGCATAATCAAACACTATGGTGGTCCTGCACTCTCACTAAAAAATGTACAAAAGCTGTCACTGAAGTCTGTATTTTTTTTCAGAAGGTACACCCTTGTACCTTGTACATATTATTATACTAACCTTTAGACAGGGTACTGCTGAAATGACAGCTTTGTACCTGTTTTACTGAGAGTGTATGCATTATTTGTGTGTATATTAACTTTTTTAATATTTGCATTTATGGAGTTTGTTTTAATAAGATAGGGCGATACTAAGCTGTCCAGTTTATTTCTTATTTTAGATGGTTTCAGTGGGCTAGCACCCTGAAGTTTCTGCCTTGCTCATGGTTGCCCTCTGTTGCTTAAAAGCGGTATAGTCATGCATGTGAATCATAGAAAATATTATTTGTGACCTGGACCACAAAACCAGTCATAAGTAGCACTGGTATATTTGTAGCAATAGCCAAAAATACATTGTTCAGGTCAAAATTATTTATTTTATGCCAAAAATCATTAGGATATTAAGTAAAGATCATGTTTCATGAAGATATTTTGTAAATTTCCTACCGTAAATGTATCAAAACTGAATTTTTGATTAGTAATATGAATTGCTACGAACTTTATTTGGACAACTTTAAAGGCGATTTTCTCAATATTTAGATTTTTTTGCATCAGATTTTCAAATAGTTGTATCTCCGCCAAATATTGCCCTATACTAACATTAATGGAAAGCTCATTTATTCAGCTTTCAAATGATTTATGAATCTCAGTTTTAAAAAATTTACCCTTATGACTGGTTTTGTGGTCTAGGGTCACATTACTAGTGGTGTTTATTAATGCTATTACTTAAACTGTTTGAACTAACTCATAAGTATTATAATTTCACACATTATTTGTTCTTACCATTGGTTCAGTAGACACGACTGATACCTGAAATCGTGCAGCTTGTGCGATTGGATAGATAATTTTCCCTGGCTTATCTAGAGAGACATAAAAACCTGAATTTATTTAATGGGTCAGTTAGTAACACCCAAAACTTAATTGCAGCTGCCTAGTAACCAAACAGAACACCCTTGCAACCACATAACACATGTAATAAATATATATGGGATAATTTTTGTGCCAATAAGAATGAACGTAACTTTATAAAACTGAACGTAACTTTCCAAGAAACGATCAAAAATATGCCACTGCAAAAGAAGAAAAACACAATGAAAATGAAAAAATGAACTCAGTCGCACAAATTTAACATGCTCTTCAAATATGCTTCATTCTTTGTTAATGATTTTCAAAGAATCGTTTTCGCGAATCATGGATTCTGAATGCGTTGCCACAACTTTCGCTTACGCTTCACAAATTTTCGTTTGCTGCTTTGGCACAAACCTCTCGTGGGGGCGGGCTTAACAGCGATCTACTCTGATTGGCTAATGAGCTTTTGATGGACAGTTGCTCTCTGAACTGGAAGCACGGACCCATAAATAATCCCATAAATATACACCTTAGCATCTCCATAGTATTGTGGCATGTTTTGCATTGCTCACAATTTTCTCACAAAAGCATAAAATCTATCAACTGCAATTTTAGCAGTTGTCCAATTAAAAGTAGCCTGCTGTTTATATAGTTATTCTTTCAGTTCTGACTGTTGATTCTCTCATGCCATACGATTCCTGCATTCCTCTGTCTGCCACTGCTGTCTTTCTTCCCATCACACACACAGCCTCACACGTGCACCCTCGTCGTGTTCCCAGAAGAGAATGTGTGAGGACTCTGGGGAGTGTGCCCAGAGCCACTTAGCCCACACTTGACCCTCTGGTATCTCTCTCTCTCACACACACAGCAGCTTTCTTTCTCCTCCGTTGTTATTCTTTTGTGAACCATTCTTCTCCAGTGTTATTCCTCCTCCTATCGTTTCACCGCTCGACTGCGCAAGAAAGACAGGAAAAGACAATAACAGACTATAAAACAGTTCTTTAACGTGGGGGTTCACAAACTTTTGGATGGCAAGGATCCTCAAATATCATCATGCTCTTGTGAAGGAATCCCTTAAATATAAAGGCAGCTATATATATTTTAAAGAGGTAGTCACCCAGTAATTAAATTCTGTTGTTAATCACTCACCCTCATGTCATTCCAAACCAGTAAGACCTTCGTTCATCTTCGGAAACACAAATAAAGATAGTTTTTGATGAAATCCAAAAGCTTTCTTAGTGTAATTACCATGATCATGGCTCAGAAAGGTAGTAAGGACATTTTTAAAATAGTCCATGTTACATCAGTGGTTCAGCCATAATCTTATGAAGTTAAAAGAATACTTTTTGTGTGCAGAGAAAACAAAAATAGCAAATTTATAAACCAATTTCTTTTCTTTCTTTGTCAGCAGCACCACATGCATGCGTCATAATACTCATTTGGATTTTATTTTATCACTATAATAATTATATAGTTTTATATAGTATTATGTAGAGAGAGAGAGATTTGTTTTAGCACTCTACCAAATTTTGTTATTGTCTGGGAACAGGCATTCCGACAGGTTGCATCTCCAGCTGTGAGTGTGTGTGTGTGCATATGATCGATGGTGCCCTGAAGGTAGCAGCACATGCTCATTTTCTCACATGCTTATGGGTGAGGAGGGGGACGGGGGGCTGAAGACTGTACATACTCCAGCTGTTTCGAGAACTGGAGGGGAGGGCGGAAGAGGGACTGGCACATAAGCGTTACAGTCAGGAGGTGAAGTGCAGAGAAAGCGAAACATACAGCTAAAGTCAGTGGCGGAGAGGAACAGCTCTTCTAAAAGACAGACAGAATAAATCAGAGTGTCTGATGGGAAACTCCACTATGGTTTTAAGATCTTACCCATAACCACAGCCGTCTGCCGATGCCTAGAGGTACCAGAATCTGTATTTTCAAATTACTCTGAAGCCCGAATGGCTCATTTTTTAACTTTATGATATGCTGCATGTCATTTGGTCATTTTAAAATAGCGTAAAATTAAAGTTAAAAAAAAAAAGTCATACTGAGCTAAGTTAAACATTTGTTTTGTTAAGTTGTTTTTTTTTAACTCTGTTTTGAAATCATGCTCTTAGGTCTCAGTTATGTTTTATGCTTTAAGCATTGACTTTGTCTCTGATGTTTCTTTTAAAATCACTTGGGTTTTTTTCCCAGGAGCAAAATCTAATGCTTAAGTAAAAGTATCCATTTGCTTACCATCTGAACTCATTTCTGCTTAGGAGAAAAAACTGAGATGTTTAAGGACTTCCTTTGTGATTTTTCTTTCTTATGGCGGACCATACTGAAGGAATTTCAGAGTCATGTTTAGTTAAACAAGAAACTTCCTTATGATCCCAGAGGATGGATGTTAAATCACTTTAGCATGTGTGGGAAAATGGCACTGGTCCATAAGTATTTGTGTGTGTGTGTGTGTGTGTTGTATTAAATGTGCATGCTCTGATGAGCAATACAGGAACTGTCTGGAGAAAACCCATGGAAGGGATGTATGTGTGTGTATGAGTGTGTGTTGTGGTAGAAATAATCGAGATGAAGAGTAGACACGGGCTGAATGTTTGTGGGAGAGTGTGCATTACAAAGCTCAAAAAGGATCATAGTTTTACTGCCTTGGTGGTCTGAGAGTCAAGTTCACATTTGTTTAAAACACACACTCGTAGACACCAAAGCACAGATATGCAAACACAACTTGCCTCTCATTGACACAACTAATAATTGAGCAGTAGCTTTTTGAGTATTTTAATATCATGAACGTTTAATTAAGGAATATATCACATTATGAAGTGAAATGTGTTGCAATTCATGTTGAGTGTAAACTAAACTGCTCTAGAGCTGTTGGTTTAACTCTGTTGTGGATTGTGATTGAACATTTGTACTATGAATCCATGAAGTGTTTGTGAGAGTAATGCAAGTGTTTTTCCATTGGCAGTGTGGACTGATGTCTGTGGTGTACAGGTGTGGATGTTTCAGAGCTCTTAAGAGCACAGCAGGACTGCTCTGTTATTACATGGCCTAATGAGATTACTGTTAAACATTTGTGATTCAGATACAGCTTTGAATGTGCTGTAGTACTCGCATTCATCATATCTTATAGCTGAACAGCATCACAAAGATTGAGATTGCACACTTTGCATGGCCTAAATATGTGTGTTTGAGCATTTAAGTTAAGGCAAGACACGACATGCATATCATGTTGTTCTTCAGACTAGTGACAAGAAAACATCCAAATTAGGCATTTGAGATTTCAGCTACACTTCATGTTTTTAAAGGCTATTTTACCTCATGCACTGAGCCAGAAATCTCCACTTAAGTAGCACTTACACCAATCTTTCCAGTTTTATTGATATCCATATTCCAAAGGTTTTTTTTTTTTTTTTTGGTTAATTTTCTGGTTGTTGACAGTATTTTCTGATTACTGAGTGATAAAAAGAGACTGCTGTAAAAATATGTAACGCTAATAAAAAGGTTAGGAGAAAATAAAGGTGCTTTAAAAGGTTCTTCACAGCGATGCCATAGAAGAACCCTTTTTGGTTCCACAAAAGAACCATTCAGTCAAAGGTTCTTTAAAGAATCATGTCTTTCTTACCTTTTTCTGATCTGAAGAACCTTCTTTCACCGCAAAGAAACTTCTGTGAAACAGAAAGGTTCTTCAGATGTTAAAGGTTCTTTATGGAACCATTTAGACAAAAAAGGTTCTTCTATGGCATCGTAAAGAACCTTTATTGTCTAACTGGTTCCATAAAGAACCTTTAACATCTGAAGAACCTTTCTGTTTCACAAAAGGTTCTTTGTGGTGAAAGAAGGTTCTTCTTCCTTCTTGGTTACTGCTGCTATGTCTGACAAGCCATGCCGCTCTCACGCCACACATCATGATATCATTCAGTGAAAAATACATTGCGGAACAAAGAGGAAACTAAAGGTGTGTTCACACTTGTAGGTCGGTTCGTTTGGTTCATTTGGTCTGGACCAAAGAGGAAAATGATACATTTGGTCCTGGTCCGCTTAGTGTTCACACTGACATTTTTGAAAGTGAACCTAAAGGCTGTTCACAACCTGATTGGTCTGGTTGAATGACGTATATTTCGTGACGGAACTCACCGAACACTCCAAACAAAAGAAAAAAGGTGCGTTTGACTTAAAGTGGCACTGCGGGTGTATGACATCAAAAACCCATTCACTGATCGGTCTGCTCAGCTCTGCTTTAAGCGTAGTTGTTTAGAAGTATTTGGTCCATGTTGCGTTTATATTTCATACAAACTGCACCAGAGTTCATTTGGAAGCAGACCGAGGCCCGTCTTTTTGGCAGCGTTCACACTTACTTAAATGAACTACACTAACAGAGCAATCGCACCAGAGTTCGTTTTAATCAAACCAATTATGACAAGTTTGAGCACACCCTAAAAATGCTCCGACAGTAATGTGTAATGACAGATCACTGTAGCGCCTCAGTTCAGGAGGCACGTGAACCGATCATCTTTTTATATTTACTAGTTAAAGCACGGAATAAAATAAATTAACATCAGAAGGTGTTTTATTTCAACGGCAGAAAGATGTCAGTACACACCATTTTCAAGTTTAAGTCCACTGAAGTTAAAGGAGAAGTTCACTTCAAGAACAAAAATTTACAGATAATTTACTCACCCCCTTGTCATCCAAAATGTTCATGTCTTTCTTTCTTCAGTTGAGAAGAAATTGTTTTTTGAAGAAAACATTTCAGGAAAGTTCTCCATATAGTGGACTTCAAAGGTGCCCATGAGTTTGAACTTCCAAAATGCAGTTTAAATGAAGGGCTCTTAACGATCCCAGTTGAGGAAGAAGGGTCTTATCTAGCAAAACGATTGGTTATTTTAAAAAAAAATTGACAATTTATTTACTTTTTAACCTCAAATGCTTGTCTTGGTTAGCTCTGCGTGAACTCTGTCCATTCCAGTTCAATACAGTTATGGTATGTTGAAAACATTTTTTTCTCAAACTTTAAAATAGCTGTTTTACCTTTTTTTGTGAAGGATGTTTGACCCTCTTTGTGTGTTCACTTTGTAAACACTGGGTCAGTACTTCTGCCGTGATGTAGGGTGATTTTGAAGTAGGAGGAGAAAATGAGATGGGAGTTTTTTGACACACCCTAAACTGTACTGAACCGGAATGCACAGAGCTCACGCAGAGCTAGACAAGATGAGCATTTGAGATAAAAAAAAAAGTATATAAAGTGTCAGTTTTCTTAGAAAATAACTGATCATTTCGCTAGATAAGGCCCTTCTTGGCTGGGATCATTTGGAAACCCTTTGAAGCTGCATTTAAACTGCATTTTGGAAGTTCAAACTTGCAGGCACGACTATATGGAGAAATGTTTGTGGCAAAAAACGTAATTTCTTTACGACTGAAGAGAAAAAAACATGGACATCTTGGATGACAAGGGTGGTGAGTAAACTTCTTTAATCTACTCTCCTGTTTGGTTTGTTTGTCAGACAAAATAGTGGATATCGGCATTATGATTGGTCAGATCACCTGTCAATCAAGCTCCCTGCAAAGGGTCAGTTGACACTGAAAGGTGACAAGCCTTACACTGCAAGCTGATGAGTTGATTGTTCCGCATTTTAATATGCCTCTGTCATAGAGTTTTTAGATGGATACTTTGTTAGGTCAAACTTAGGTCAAGTACACACTGTGATCTCTGATCCAGTTTGTTTGCTGGCTTCCATGGCTGCAATACGCTGTGATATAACCGCCAACTGGCTACACGTGGTTCCGAAATACTATTGGCAGTGGGAATCACACAGAACGCAACACAGACAAACATTCTGATACGGAACATACTTTTCAAAATAGAATAACTGACTATAGCATTGTTTTTCAGAGAAATAAGTATGTAAACTTAGAATGTTTACTAAATATCTGCAGAAATATAATGCTTTAATAAAGTCAAAATGTGTCGATGTGTCATTATCGTTATAGTTGGTGTGGACTTGTAACGATCATTAAAAATTTATAGTTATCATCCCAGGTGTGAATGGGCCCTAAGGCTGCATGTTTTACTTGATTGATTTTGCTATATTAATAACTTTTTAAATACAGGATTGTGTTCAGTAGCATGCTTTATGCTTTACTGTGGCATTGAAATTGTGAAACTGATACTGAAACTGATATCAACTGCTGAATTATGGTATTAATACAAAAGTCACATTGGTCATCGTCCTTAACAAAACGTTCTGCTTACAGTTTCCACCTTTTCACTTTCAATACAATAAAACAACATAGTTTTTTGCAACACAGTGTCCTGGTTACTTTAAAAAGAAAATACACATGAAATGTTCTCATTTTTGGCTCCAAGTTGGCCTTTTTGACTTTGACTTTAAAGCAGGAATAAAAGCAGAACTAAAAGAGCAAGAAAAAACAGAAGGAATGTAAAAAGCTGAGAGAGTCATTTGTGGGCCGAGGTGACTTTTAAGGACACAAGACCTGTGTTCTTATATAATCAGAGGTCTTGCCTGCTCAATCAAAACAAGAATGCCTTTGATTGTGCCCCACGCCCCGTGGCATCCAGGCTCTGCATGGCATCCGTGCCTGCTGCTCTCTCTCATGGCGCACTGCCTGTTGTCACGTCGAGGTGATCAGGAATGCCTGGGTCACGAGGGGCTGCGTGTCCTGACTGCTGGGATTAGATGCCATAGCAGCGTAACACTATGCAGAGGTGATCGCCGTGTGTTTGTTTGTGTGACATTTTTTATCAGGCTGTTTGTGTTGAGTGTGAGACTTTGGCTGACTCATATTCTGCATGCTGCTTTGCCTTAGGTTGTGTCAGGGTTTATTGTTTTGGGGACCTTTTGTGTTTTGGTTGTTGGCGGGGGACATTAGATATTAGCGGAATGTGTTAATTAAACCCATGACTTCACAGCAGTTCTTTATTCCCATGCCTTGGACTCAGGCCTACCCAGAATCCCCTCTGAGCTTTAGAAGGTCCCAGAGTCTCTTTAATGTTCTGCAAAACAAGCCCAGTGGTTGGGCTTCATTTGAGGGCTTCATTAGAAGCCATGTTACTACTGATCTTAGAACAGTGCAGGGTTTTGTTGTTGTTGTTGAGGTTAACCAAGTGTACATTTTAACTTTTTTAATTTAAATTATAATATAACGATTTTATATATTTAATGTACATCTCTGGTTTCAACATTATTTGTTCTTCAGACATTCCTCTTTAAAAGAAAGGAAGTATCATATTTTTGCAAAGTGACCCACATTTGGTTTTTGACCACTGAAAATATGTACAATTTAATGATTTAGTCTTGGAGCAATATTGAAATTCCAATATCTTTGGAACCGAACTACGTAGGGCCTTAAAAATGATGATGCTAAAAGGAAAGTTTGTTAAGACCCAATATTTAAAAGGGCATTGAAGATATCTTGAGTTACAGGCATGCAAACTTTGGAGAAAATAACTTGAAAAGTGCTGTTTTTGAATGGTCATTACTGGCACATAATGGAACAAAGATGGCTGAAGTCAACTGATTTTACTAGCAGACCTACCAATCTCTGTGTAAAAATAACATGATGCTGCCATCTTTCTTAAAGACATTTTAATTTGGCTTGATTCTCATGTGAAAATTGCCATTTTTGACCCCCTCTACAAAATAGTTGATTACTCAGTAAATATTCATCCATGACATTTAATATTTTGGCTTTCAACACTATACATGTTTATCTTTCTTAAGAAAAAATATTAGCTGAGGACCTCTGGTTGAGTTGACACCCTAAACCTTTTAACGGTTGTATATTTTGGTGTAAACTGCAGACAAATGTGAATTGTTGGTGATGCCGGCTGAAAAGAAAGTCATTTTTGGAGACATTTTTGGAGTCATTTTTGGAGACATAAGATATTATATAATATTTTGATGTAAGATGACATTTTTTTTCTATAGTGTCACTGATTAATTTTTCTAAATATTATAACGGACATGTATTAAAAAGGTCATTTTGACTTCATGTTGACTTGATATAATGTTCATCACCAGTATAACATCATCAAAATTCACAATTTTATTACCAAACCTCAGTAGATGTTTAAGAACATCACAAATACTCATGTAATCTAATGTTTTATGCATGCTAATAATAACTGCTAATTACACACCATTTCACATTAAATTCCTCCGTCGCTTGCATGGACCTGTCATTTGATAATCAACTCCTTGTGCGATCTAAAAGCCCAAAGATTTATTTAACTCTGTCTATGCGAACAAACAAACAAACCATTAAAACAGAAGAAATATCCACAGCGGTGACACGGGGGGCTTTTCCTGCCTGTGACAGCATGCTTGGCTGCCCCCACTGAGCACCGTTTCTTGATAGCAATGTTTGCACTGTAAAAAGGCCCCGTCGTGTCTTTCTCTAATTGCTTCCATGTGTGAGTGTGATTCTGAACGCTAAGCATGCTGAACTAGTAATGAACACTGCTTTTTGGTGGTAATATGTAACATACAAGGAATTAGTATGTGTAACTTTCATTTAATTTAAGTGGTAAAGATGTACTTTTTCCACATCGATTTAGTTACTTTACGTAGGCATTCATATGTTAAAGGCCACGTACACACTGCAAGTTTCAGGAGTGACAATTTTATTTACATTTTCGTAAGTCACGTAAATTATCATTTTGTGTGTATGGAACAGCAGTCACTCCCGCATTTGTAACCATAGCATCAATTTGGCGTCTTGTGGGTGTGATTAAGAATTTAGCCGTTTGGTGTCTGCCATTTTTTTGGATAAGACTCTTTTTGTCCCTTGATTTTAACTAAACTACCGCTGATAGATGCGCTGCTTTAGAGAGCGCTGTCTTGCAGTGTTGCCTTGTCCTCATATTTAAAGCGCTTATAGTCTTTTAAGACTTCTTTCATTGTTATTTTCTTGCATGTCACATAAAGACGAAGACACATTTATGATGCATGTTTAAATACGTCATTAACAACTAGTTGGCCACGTACACACTGGAGATAAATTCGGTTGTTAGTTCACCTTTTTCTCCTTGATCGCATTCTGTACACACATAATTCATTGAAATAGTGCCAAATAGGAGTGACAACCACATTTACCAACCGCATTAACTCCTGAAAAATACAGGTAGTGGCAACCACATTTACAGAAAGTCTACGTAGTGTATACGAAACTGAACTGAACAACTAGTTGTTCGAAAATTAAAAATGTGTGCATTAGTCTTCATCTGTATGTGAGATGCAAGAAAACAACAGTGAAAGAAGTCTTAATATTAGCACATTGTGACATGGGGCTAGTTGCACTCATGATCGCTGTGGTAAAGTGTCAGTGTTGCCAAATCTTCATAGAAAACACCAAAAAATCATTTATCTCATATCCGCAACAGACCACTTTGTTAACTCCATAAAATGCCTAGCTTTATGAGCTAAGACCAAACAACATAAAAGCTTGTGTAAATAAGAGGACATGGCAACACTGCAAGACACCGCTTTCTAAAGCAGCTTCCTGAGTAAAAATCAGCACGTCTATCAGCGTCAAAGAGAGTCTTTAGCCAAAAAATGGCAGATACCAAGCAGCCAAATTCTTATTCACGCCAAAATGTTGCTGCAGTTACAAACGGGGAGTGACTGCTGTTCTGTACACACATGGAACAATAAATGCGTTTGTCACTCCTGAAAATTGCAGTGTGTACATGGCCGTTTTTCAGTTCAGTTCCGTACACACTGCGTAGAATTTCTGTAAATGCGGTTGACACTATCTGTATTTTTCTGGAGTTAATGCAGTTGCCACTCCCGTATTTTAGTGAATCATGTGTGTACAGAATGCGATTAAGGGGTAAAACGTGAACTGACCACCGAATTCAGCTGCAGTGTGTACGTGGCCAGTATGCTCAAAGTCGTGGCTTCATAACCGTACTGATTTCTCAATGAGCTGTTTTACAAATGAGCTATGCTTTGTGAAAGTTAGAATGTGTTTACATAGTAATAACTGTTCAAAGAGCAAGAACAGTCTTATTTTCCATAATGTGTGTCCCTTTAGTGCATACTTTAGAGGAGCAGAGGAAATGACATTTATATGACACATGAGTGTGCTGTGAAGGGAATTTGCGTCTCTCAGACTTGGACTTGGTGTTTGTCAGTGGTATTATTGTAAATCAGTAATTCATACCCCTCAGGGGAGAGCTAATCACTGGGGATTGCGCTGCAGACCAAAGTGTGAGGAATTCCTGTCCTGCTGCCAGGAACGGGCCGAACTGAGGAATGACAGTGTCAGATCAGAAACAAAAAGAATAAAAAACAGCAGAAAGGGATTTCGGCATCAACATATTGTTCTTTTACCAATGTGTTTGATGACACATCCACATGTTTCAAAACAGATTTTGTTCCTAGTTTTTGTTTTCTTTGAATAAGTCATGTTGAAATGGTAGTTAGCAGAACAGCTTCTGTCAGTTAATGTTGGCATTATCTGCCAGCTATACTCAGTAACACACATGGACAACATCTTTCATCAGCTCAGCTGAATGAAGGAACACATAGAGAGAGAATTATGAGCTTTTCAGAGCTTATTATTGACCACTTAAAGGGGCAGTTCACCAAAAAATAAAAATTCTGTCATTAATGACTCACCCATGTTGTTCCAAATGCGTACGACCTCCTTTCATCTTTGGAACACAAATTAAGATATTTTTGATGAAATCTGAGAGCTTTCTGACCCTGCACAGACAGAAACGCAACTGACATGTTCAAGGCCCAGAAAGGTAGTAAGGACATCATTAAAATAGTCCATGTGACATCAGTGGTACAACCTTAATTTTATAAAGCCATAAGAATACTTTTTATGTTCAAAGACAACAAAAATAATGACTTTATTCAACTATCCCTCCTCTCTCTTCCAGTAATTTCCTGTCACTCTCCACTATATCTATATTTTTAAGAAAGTGTGAGTGGTGTTTGCTCATTGCCTCTTTGTTGTTAGAATGTTGTGGGTGGTTGCCAGGTTGTTTCTATATGAGTGCTAAGGTGTACTGTGTGTTTTTTAAAGGTTTGCAAGGCAGTTGCTAGGGTGTTATGGAGTTTGCTTAAGAAGGCACAAGGAGAGAGACTGAGGAACAGGATGAAGGCAGGCCTAGAAACTGAGAGGATGAGCACATCAGCCATAGGGAGGATGTTCTAGAGTAGAGCGATCGAGAGAGAACAGAAGAAAGGGACAGAGGAGGAGCAGGGGACAGCTATCTGAAGCAACCGTGGACACAACTGGAGTGTATGAACCAGATTTTGGAGGAAAAAGGGATGCTTGGTTCTGAGAGACACAAATGTTTCTTCTACATGACGAAGTGATGAGAACGACCAGTAAGTGTAAGAACAACTGTTAAGAGTTTTTTCTCACATTAGTTTGAGAACGCTGTATGTATCACGCGTTCGGTGTTGTGTCCAGAAGGAGGTTTCTGCAGACTCTGAGTGGTTTCTGTTCAGCAAATGTGTAATTTAGCACAAGTATGTGGAGAATCCTGTAAGAAAAGGATATAATTGTCAGACTGTGGTGAGGTCATTTCCTGACCCGTCCACTTTTATGATTGCTTATTTTGAGAAACGCTTTGTTTTTACACTCTTATTTCATCTCTTGTGGATATTTCTCAATGAAATGTGGTGTAAATGGATCCAGACAAAACAGAAAGAGAAAAAACACACAATCTTTGCTTGTCTCAACTTTAGTTAAACAACACCCATGTATATATATATATATATATATATATATATATATATATATATATATGAAGAGTTCAGATGCAAAACCAGCTAAATCCATCTGACGTCTTTCTTTAAAAAATGCATTTTTATCAGGCTCAGATGTATAGGTTTCTATGCAAGTACCGGTACTTCTGATTGGGCTGAGGCTGGTATTTTAGCGAGTTTGAAGAAAAAGTATTTGATGGACATATAATGTGTCGAAAGCATTCACCCAGTATCATTATCTCATTTTTGACCGAGATGGCTTTTAGCTGGTTTTGCATCTGAACTCTTCATATATATATATTCAAACGTTTTTGAACAGTAAGATTTTTAATGTTTTCTAAAGGTCTTTTCTGCTTACCAAGCCTGCAATTATTTGGTCCAAAGTACAGCAAAAACAGTACAATTCTGAAATATTTTTAAAATAACTGTTTTCTATTTAAATATATTTTAAGATGTAATTTATTCCTGTGATCAAAGCTGAATTTTCAGCATCATTACTCCAGTCATCAGTGTCACATGATCCTTCAGAAATCATTCTAATATGCTGATTTGCTTTTCGTCTTCTTTTCAATATTTAAAACAGTTGAGTAAATGTTTTCAGGATTATTTGATGAATAGAAAGATCCAAAGAACAGTATTTATCTGAAATAAAAAGCTTTTGTAACATTATACACTATACGTTTCAAAAGCTTGAAGTATAATTTCTTTTTTTTTTTTTTCTGGAAAGAAATTTTAGAAATGAATACTTTTATTTAGCAAGGATGCTTGAAATTGATCAAAAGTGATGATAAAGACATTTATAATGTTACTGAAGATTTCTATTTCAGATAAATGCTGTTCTTCTAAATTTTCTATTCATAAAAAAACTCGGAAAAAATTCTACTCAGCTGTTTCCAACATAATAATAATAATAATAATAATAATAAATGTTTTTTGAGCAGCAAATCAGAATATTAGAATGATTTCTGAAGGATCATGTGACTGGAGTAATGATTCTAAAAAATTGAAATCACAGGAATAAATTATATTTTAAAATATATTTAAATAGAGCACAGTTATTTTAAATAGTAAAATTATTTTAAAATGTTACTGTTTTTGCTTTCCTTTAGATCAAATAACTGCAGGCTTGGTGAGCAGAGGAGACCTTTAAAAAAAACATAAAAAAATTTTGACTGGTAGTGTACACTTCAGATGTCATTAAATACATTATATTGCATATGTGCGTTAATTACATTGTAACACATGTAATGCGTATTAATAACAGTCAAATCAAAAATTGAAAATTCACATCATTGTTTGTTTTCAGAAATCGAGGCAAAGGAGGCATGTGACTGGCTGAGGGCGGCGGGATTCCCACAGTATGCCCAACTTTATGAGGGTAAGAAATGGGATTCATATCTATAAACATACACACAGATGTCAAAGAATCGCTTGTTGATTCGTTGGCCTCAACAAATGTCGGCAGTGTGGTTGCAGCTGTGAGGTTAAGTGACGGTAAAAAATCAGGAATGCGGTAGGACGAAAGAGAAAGAGAGAGAAGAGTTGACTGTTGCTTTGAGTTTGAGATCACACCTATCCCATCCCTCCTCAGCTGGCCGGACAGAAGCCAAGTGAGCTTAATTATTCTTTATTTTCCGTCTCAGACATATGGAATAAAAACCGCATTTACACAGCTGTGTGCTCCATTTGTCAGCACATTTTTTTCCTCCCTCTCTTTATCTTTTCTGGTCATTTTAGGGCCGCGGCAAGCTATTTGCAGGCTAGAGTTTCTATCCAAAGGGAGGAAGAGGTCATGGGAAAAAGTCTTCATTATCACTGCCGGGAAAATACAGGCCTTTGCCTCAGTCTTCCGCCCAGGCCAGCAGAGGGGTCGAGAGGATGCTATTCTCTCTGATTCTCTCTCTCTGTTCCCCTGACTCCTCCTTATGATGCTTTACGTCAATGAGCGCTAAAATGTCAACAATTCTATATTTAATTCCGTGTAAAATGCAGAGCTCGGCTCTCATGAGAAAATCATAAAATGAAAGACGCTCTGTTTGGCCTCGTGAGGTCATTATGCCATTATGACATAAATAAAGAACTCCCAGATTCCACTGGGAAAACACCTTAGTGCACGACTTTCCTCCTTTTTGCTAATTGTTTGCATTTGTTTGAGTCGGATCGAGGGAGTTGTGCGATAACCTCTGGTCCAGTTTCAGAGCCAGTCTGCTGTGTATAATGTAATCAGTGAAGGAGCGTCTGCCAGAGATTGCATTCGATTTGTAAGAATTACGCCACAGCTGCTGTGGATCTGTGTGATCCTCTGCAGAACCTCTAGTTGTCTGGATGCACGAACTGAAAGAGTTTTATCCAGTTATCTCTGTTTGTTTATTTTTCCCTTTCCATTTTAATTCATGACTTTGATTTGCTTTATATGGCTTTGTAAGAAAATAATATTAAATGACATGCACTTGATTCACTCTGCTTTTTGTCTCTGCCTGCAGATTCCCAGTTTCCCATTGAAATATCTGCCGTCAAGAGGGACCATGACTTTCTCGACAAAGACCTTGTGGAGCCTCTTTGCCGGTAGGTTTCCGAATGCCTAGATTAGGATTATCTCAGTATTTTGAGATTCTTTAGATTGAGAGTCTTGCAGTCTGCAGGATGGAATGTGATACACCGTCTTTACTTAAAATGACAGCTGTGAAAATCAAAGGCCTTACTGTCAATCACTTGTATTCTGAATAACATGTTGTTTTGTCCATTTATATTATAGCACAATGCTGAAGAATATGTATCCATTTGTATATGTTCATTATGTTATTTCTGGAATTATTATTATTAATTTAATGTATTTATTTTCTATTATCAGTACTACTTTTATTTGCTGTTAAGCAGTATTCATCTACATTCATAAAATCCATAAAACTGTGTACACCCTTTTCTCAAAAATCGTTTTTAAGCAGATTTTTGAATTATTTTTATTTTTTTTTTATTTTATTGTTTTTTTTTTTATTCGATTTTTAATTTTCTTTTCTTTTATTTTATTATTTATGTGATTTAGGTGAATGTATATAAATCTATATTTATAAAATCATAAAAAAAGTTTTAAAAAAAGTAAGATGAGTCTTTTTAAGACAAGTACACAACCAGACCAAACCCTTTATTTTATTTTATTTTATTTTATTTTATTTTATTTTTTATTTTATTTTAATTTTTATAAATTTTTTTAAATGTGCAAATGTGTTTTTAGAAACTTCACCAGGTCTTTTAAGACCAGTCCACAATCAGATCAAACCCAACCCGATTTATTTTTTTTTTATTTTATTTTATTTTATTTTAATGTATATAAATCTGTATGTATGGATCAAACCCGACCTGACCCGATTCATTTTGTTTTATTTTATTTTATTTTATTTTATTTTATTTGAATTTATATAAATCTGTATGTATAAATCTGTATGTATAGATGAAACCTGACCCGATTTATTTTATTTTATTTTATTTTATTTTATTTTACTTTATGTGAATGTATATACATTAATATTTATGAAATCATAAAAAATGTTTAAAAAAAGTAAAAGTAAAGTCTTTTTAAGACCAGAACACAACCAGACCAAACCCGATTATTTTATTTTATTTTATTTTATTTTATAGTATTATTTTTTTATTATTATTAATGTGAATAATGTGAATATATATAAATATGAATGTGAAAGAAAAAAAAAAAAAAAAAAAAAAGTAAAAAGTAAGGTCCAGTACACAACCAGACCAAACCATTTTATTTTATTTTATTTTATTTTATTTTATTTATGTGATTTGAGTGAATGTATATTTTTTAAATCATTAAAAAAAGTTAAAAAGTTAAAGTAAAAAAAAAAAAACCTCACAAGTAATAAGCAAATGTGTTTCAGAAACTTCAGCAGCTCTTTTTAAGACCAGCACACAACCAGACCAAACCCTATTATTGCCCCCCCCATCCAGCGTGTACAAGTACGAGAAAACTCAGTGGCTCTGGCCCAGTGGCGACCCCACCTCTGTAGCTGTCTGACCCATGTCCTCCATAAAGTCTGTCCCCTTCCCCGTCGCTTTGATCCCTAATGCAGCCCCCGTGGAGTCCGCTCTGATGTCCCTCTCAAAGGCCTGAGGGGGGTTTGGGGCTGCCAGTATAGGCTACTAACAGATGGTTGTGTGTGTTTGTGTGAAACGAGGCCCGGGGTTTGAGGCGTTGAGGGTTTCTAGCAGGTTGTCTCCCTGTCTAATGCCTCTAATGACAGCGTTAGTGAGATCTGACAGCTTTACTGTCAGAGAATACACACACTGCTTTTAAGGACGCTGTCTTCTGGCATGATAATGGCGTTTCATTATCACGCCACAGACATGATATTTACGCATATTTATGTGGCCATCTGGACCCTGGATGTTTAATTAGGCAATCTTGATTGAGAAATTGTGTCGGCAGACAGCTGATTAACCACGCTGATGTCACGACGGAACATTTTAACGCGTCAAAAACAACAGGTCTGGTTTTATAGGTGAAGTAATAGCTTGTTTGTGTCTGGAATGGATATAAAGTGAGGGGTCTGCAGTCTCTTGTAGAGTCAAGAATATGTGTGTGTGTAAAAAGGGGTGGAGAAAGCCTCTTCAGGGGTGAAGATCAGTCAGATGAGAACGTTAAAGGGCGCTCTAGGGTTAGATCAAAGAGGAGGTGGACGAGAAGGTGGATTGCCCACTCTCTCGCTCTTTTTATCCCTCTGTTTTCCTTCTGCGGTCCCGTCAGAGTCTCATTCATTCATGGCCATGTCTTGAAAGAGATTAGAACCTACGGCTGCCAAGCCGTCCCGTCACTCTTTCCGTCAGCCAATCAGGATGCAGATAGTGAGAGTTTCTTGAAATCTATACCTGCACGTAGAGAGGCAAACAGAGGTTAGACGAGTGTAGGATCTACAGTGGATTGTCTCTGTCTCTCTGGCTGTATGGTTTCTTTGTGGTGGAGATGAGAGTGACGGACGCACCAGTGACCGTGTCTTCTGTTTTCCAGTCGACTCAACACTCTGAACAAGTGTGCCTCCATGAAACTGGACGTGAGCCTCCCCAAGAAGAAAGTAAGTGGATGTTTAACCAGTCCTTTTTTTTTTATTTCAAAGCATTTTGATCTTAAATGGGATTTGGATAAATCTTATGAAAAACTGTCAGGAAATATCTCAGGAAATATCCGTATATATGTAATACATTTGTTTCAGGATTTTTTTGATAAATACACAATTCAAAAGAATAGCATTTTTTGAAATAGAAATCTTCTGTAACATTAGAAACCTTTACTGTCACTTGCTGAATAAAATAAGTTTTTATTTTATTTTATTTTATTTTATTTTATTTTTTGATTTATGTAAATGTATACAAATCTATATTTATCTATATTTATATTTTATCTATATTTATTATATATATTTATTATTTATTGTATTTTATAATTTATGTGAATGTATATAAATCTATATTTATAAATGAAAAAAGTTTTTAAAAAAGTAAAACAAAAAAAATCAAAAGCTTTTTTTAAAATGACCAAATGTGTTTCAGAAACTTCAGCAATTTTTTAAGACCAGTACACAACCAGACCAAATCATTTTATTTTATTTTATTTTATTTTATTTTATTTTATGTGATTTAGGTGAATGTATATAAATCTATATGTATGAAATAATAAAAAAATTTATGTTATGAAGGTTTTAATTGGAAAAGGTGTTGTTACCGTATTACATTATATTTTTAGAAACATTCAATTTTTTCCACATGACAGTGATGAGAATTTTGAGAGAATGTCCTTCGTTGTCATAAAATTGATGTCACAATGCAAAATTCTAATGGTGTCTTTATGCAAAATGTATTTTTAAATCATAAAAACAATTCTGCACGAGATTCACTGAATTATTTTAAATGCAAAATGAAATTAAATATCTCATCTATTAATGTTTTTATTCTTACTCCAATGGCTCAGGTTTATAGTGCATTAATTTTTTTAAAAGTATGTCTGTGAAATGAAAATCTCTTTAGAGTAATTCTGTCTGTCTGGGTTTTTAAAATGGATTATTTGGCCTATGAACTGCTTATAACAAAGCAGATTATATAAAAAGAGCACTCGTGAGCAGTCATTGGAATCAACGTTGTCTTTCAGGATAGAGGCGTCGGTTTAATCTTCAGTCGAGACTCTCTCACTGTTTACTCAGGGGTCGTATTTCTTACTAATTATGATTGTAAGCTGTGGATCGCATTCAGTATGTCATTTCTGACGCTTCTGCTTCTACTGACGTCTCAAGCATGTGAAAGGGGTCTTTGGGTGTTGCTGTCTTTAACACAACCAGACGGTGATTTGATACCCATTATGTTCGAATCCTCTTGTTTAGGTGATATTTGAGAATTCCCCAAACCAGCTAGTATGACTTAGGGGATGTTTTTGAAATAATGGCCCGACATTTTTCAAATACCATGAGCCTCTTTTGACATCATCACTGTTATTCAGTTTTAAATGTATGAGGATGTCTGTAATATTTTTAATGGGAAGTGGGTTGTGAAGGTATATACTGTACAATATTAAGAGGCTGTCAGAGCCCTCACAGCTCTTTCCTGTGCTGTGTAAGCACACGTGCCTGGGCTTTATGAACTATAAAACATACTGTTAACATCTGTACAAATCAGCCTTAAAGGGATAGTTCACCCAAAAATGAAAATTCTGTCATTACATTTGAAGTCAAAAGTTTACATCCCCCTTTCAGAATCATTAAAAATGTTATTTATTTTACCATAATAAGAGGGATCATACAAAATGCATGTTACTGTTTATTTAGTGCTAACCTGAATAAGATGTTTCACATAAAAGTTTATGCTCTTGATTTTGGTCAAATAAGTAACATTTATAATGATTCTGAAAGGGGGATGTAAACTTTTGACCTCAAATATAATTACTTACCCTCATGTCGTTCCAAACCTATAAGACTTTTTCTTTTTTGGAACACAATTTAAGATATTTTTGATGAAATCTGAGAGCTTTATGACCCTCTATAGACAGCAACACAACTACCACATTCAAGGCCCAGAAAGGTAGTAAGGAAATCGATAAAATGCATTCTTCAAAACAAAACTTGCGAACTCAAAATCATGTCAAACTAATTGGTAATTCTGTGCTTTTCTTGTGAATTCAGAGTGAGGACTCTGATGAGGAGGACCTATTGGCCATCAGCAACAGATGGACGTTTGAGTGGAACAGTCGGCGCTGGTCACGTCTGCAAGATATTGATTACCTCCTGGGTAGAGCAGAGGAGCGGAGCCCCTCAGAGGTGGGTGAGGGTCTGCGGACCACCGTGAGCAGCGAGAGCATTCTGACAGACCTCAGCGAGCCTGAGATCTGCTCCCTGCACAGCGAAGACTCCTTGGCCGCCATGCCTGACTCCGCCTCGCTCACCCCACTGCACTTGCCCAGAGAGCTGCCTCATTACGGTTCACTTCCTGCCAAGAGTAGGCGACGCGGACGCACACGTGCCAAAGACTTCCTGAGGAGAATGGAAACGCTGGGTCGGACGTGGGGGCCATCGATGGGTCGCTCAGAGCGGCGCTCTTTGGTTATCAGCGGCCCAGTTCTGCAAAGCGAACCAGAGGCGCTGAAGACTCTAAGATGCATTCAGATTTTTAACGGCGGGCCTTTAAATGCTGAAAACATGCCACCTGCTATCAACTGCCCAAATTCGCTGGCCAGCAGTGAGGCTAGCACCCAATCGGAGACTAGCGGTAGTGCCGAAAGCACACCGAACATGAAGGGACGTGTCTCAAAGTTATATCCTCCTGGTAAACGTGCAGGCGTCTATCTAGAGGACATCGATGTTCTCGCCGGTGCTCCTCAAAGGAGGAGACCGGTCGAGCAGAGCCGCAAAAATGAGTTCCGCTCCTATGACGAGCTATTGGTGCACATCCCAAAAGATCACAAACCTGGCACCTTCCCCAAAGCGCTGTCCATCGAGAGTCTGACGCTGGCCAGTAAGGAACACGGAAACTGGAAGGTTCTAGATTCGGAGCCGCAGCTGTTCAAGTGCAGGAAAGTTGGCGTAAGGGAAATTCGGCCTGTGACGCGCTGCTGCCCGCGAGGCAGCAGGATCAGTGTGTATGATAACGTACCGGGCTCACACCTGTACGCAAGCACGGGGGACTTGTTGGACCTTGAGAAAGAGGATATATTTCCACATTTGGATGACATTTTGCAGCATGTAAATGGCCTGCAGCAGATCGTCGACCACTGGTCCAAAAACGTCTTGCCGGAGAGTGAAGGAGAAGTGGATGGCGGCAGGGGGCAGGACCAGAGGATTATTGATGGCCAGTCTTCCAGTCAGATCACACTGGATTTTGAGGGGACTACGGTAATAGAAGGATTGACCACACCGAGCGATGGCAACAAGGACGGGGTTTCGTTAAATGACACGGACACCTCCAGCACCAGAGAGAGGAGGGACTCGGGGGTGGGGGCTTCTCTCACACGACCACGGTGAGACTTCAGGATGGATATTTTCCTGATATTTCCTGATAATTTACTCACCCACATGTCATCTAAGATGTTCATGTCTTTCGTTCTTTAGTCAAAGGATTTTTCTCCATATAGTGGACTTCATTGGGGATCCGCAGGTTGAAGGTCCAAATTGCAGTTTCAGTGCAGCTTTGAAAGGCTCTATATGATCCCAGGCGCTTAATAAGGGTCTTATCTAGCGAAACGATCAGTCACTTTCTAAAAAAAATACAAATACACATTGTTTTTAGCCACAAATGCTCATCTTGTACTAGTTTGACCTCACATTGTGTAATCACGCATGCTTGATATAGGCGGAAGTACCGACCCAGTGTTTACAAAGCGAACATGCAAAGAAAGTCAAACGCCCTTTTACAAAAAAACATAAAACAAAGTTGTGGGATGATTTTGTGGGAGGGAAGGAGAAAATGAGATGTGTGAGTTTTTCTCCCTACCCTACCTTTTTTAACCGAAGTACACAGATGAACAACTAAGAGCTAGTGCAAGATGAGCATTTGTGGTTAAAAAGTATATAAATTTTTTAAAGAAAATGACAGATCGTTTCACTAGATAAGACCCTTATTCCTTGGCTGGGATCGTGTAGAGCGCTTCAAAGTTGCGCTGAAACTGCATTTTGGACCTTCAACCCATTGGCCACCATTGAAGTCCACTATATGGAGAAAATTCCTGGAATGTTTTCCTCAAAAACCTTAATTTATTTTTGACTGAAGAAAGAAAGACATCTTGGATGACATGGGAGTAAATTATCAGGAAATTTTAATTCTGGAAATGAACTTCTCCTTTAACAAGACTTTCTTCCAGATATTTACTTGTATACTGAAACGCAAAGTGCATGAAATACAAGATCTGTTGTAGAATATATCCTTGTACAATTTATTGTTAGGGTTAAACTTTGGTGTGTAAGAACACAAAACATTTTGAATCATATTAGCATGAAATTACAGTTTCGTAATTAGATTTTCATGAATATTCATGTTGTTTTTGTTGTATTTCTAGCCTCAGGTGGCCCAGCTTCAGGATGTCAAACCTCCTCAGCCAATCAGGAATCTCGCTACAGATATCCAGCCAATCAGTGGGTCAGCTTAGCTTGCTGCAGAAATTCTCTTTATTGCGTCTCACTGCTATTATGGAGAAATACTCCATGTCCAACAAGCACGGATGGACTTGGTGAGTTACCTACAAAAATATTTAGGGCTGCGCATTAGGAAAATTATAAGTGTTTCTTTAATGTTTTCGTCTCTTATGCTCACAAAGGCTTAAGGTAGGAAATTTACATAAATATATTCATGGAACATGATCTTTGCTTTATCCTAATGATTTTTGGCATAAAAGAAAAATCTATAATTTTGACTCATACGATGTATGGTTGGCTATTGCTACAAATATACTTGTGCTGCTTATGACTGGTTTTGTGCTCCAGTGTCACATATTATAAATGTCTTTACTGTCAACTTTGATCTATTTAATGCATCCTTGGTGATGAAAATCTATTGACTTAAAAAAAAATCTTACTGATATCAGACTTTTTAACAGTAGTGTATATACATGCAAGTTGTGGAAGCAACAAGATGAATCAGTCATGGAAAGTCCCTGTTGGATGTGATTTGGGGATTTCTTGTCAGCTCTTTGCTCTTATTGAATGACACACTGATCAAAGTGTCTCCTCAGATAAGCGAGCCTCTTATTAAAACTCCTAAGCTTCTGGAACAATCTCGTCCTACCATCTATATCACAGCTCTGCCTTCAGTCTGTGCTCTCTTTTTCTCAATACTCTGTGTATATGTTCTTAGGTCAGTACCAAAATTTATGAAGAGAATGAAGGGACCAGATTACAAGGATAAGATGGTGTTCGGCGTTCCTCTGATTGTCCACGTCCAGCGGTACGGACACCCTCTGCCCATAAGCTTACAGCTCGCCCTGCGCTTTTTAAGGAGCCAGTGTTTGGACCAGGTACACGGTTTCATTCACATTTGCAAGACTGATTATAAGGTTCATTCTAAGTTGGGTCAGAGTCAAAGTTATTACAAACTTGATATCCAGCCACTGCTCCATTTCTAAATACAGATAAGCCACACAAACCCTAATAGTGATTGTTTTTCTTCCCTGTAGGTTGATGTCTTAGAATGCAGTATAACATACAATCCATTCGCATCATTACTAGTACCATTGTTACTATTGCTCATGTTTATGGTTACATTTTGAACAAAAGTTTGTGTTGCGGCTATGATTGATACCTCAGATTGTGTGGATTGTTAAGTAGAGGAGTGCTATTTATTTTCTAAGTGATCAGATACACAATTTTGGTTTGGCAGACTAAAAAATGAATGAAAAAGTCAATAAACTTAAATAGAAAGAGGGACCCGAGCCATAGACTAGAATTTTATAGAGACTTTGAGGTGGGATATTTTGACTTGGTTTAGTAAAGCTGCCATCTTTACTGAAGCAAATGGTCAAAAAAAGGCCTGTTGTCGATAATGTAGCAAAGCAAGAAGCGCCACGCACACAGAGGTCACTTTCAAATCAAACAGTCTTGTTGGTCAGCATGCATGACTAACTTGAACTCAAGTGAAATCTTCAATTGTTTTTGCCCTTTTTTGCATCCAGGCCACCTCACTAGAATCACAATTTTGTGTAAAAACAGATATAGATCTGATTTGCTTTTCTCATTGTGTTTCAGGTGGGACTTTTCCGTAAATCCGGGGTAAAGTCTCGCATTCAGGCTCTGCGGCAAATGTGTGAAACCTCCCCAGAAAATGTGAACTACGAGGATCAGTCGTCTGCGTATGACGTGGCAGACATGGTCAAACAGTTCTTCAGAGACTTGCCTGAGCCTCTCCTCACAAGCAAAATGGGCGAGACCTTCCTCCACATATACCAGTGTAAGAGCATTTCCTGTCTGGTATGATTTTTTTCTGCTTAAAGTACAAGTCCACTTCCAGAACAAAAATTTACAGATAATGTACTCACCCCCCGTCATCCAAGATGTTCATGTCTTTCTTTCTTCAGTCATGAAGAAATAGTTTTTTGAGGAAAACATTTCAGGATTTTTCTCCATATAATGGACTGATATGGTGCCCTGAGTTTGAACTTCCAAAATGCAAATGATCCCACATGCGGCTGTAAATGATCCCAGATGAGGAAGAAGGGTCTTATCTAGCGAAACAATCGGTTATTTTCATTTAAAAAAAATACAATTTAAATACTTTTTAATCTCAAACACTCATCTTGTCTTGCTCTGCCTGAACTCTGTGTGTTCTGGCTCAAGACAGTTAGTGTATGTCGAAAAACTCTAATCGTATTTTCTCCCTCAACTTAAAAAATCATTTCAAAATCATCCTACATCGCTGCAGAAGTACCGACCCAGTTTTTTTCAAAGTGAACATGCAAAAAAAGATCAAACACCCTTAACAAAAAAGGATGATTTTGAAGTTGAGGGAGAACATGAGATGGGAGTTTTTCAACATACCCTAACTGTCATGAATTGGAAAAAAACAGAGTAAGACAAGACGAGTGTTTGGCATTAGAAAGTATATAAATTATATTATTTTTATGAAAATAACCAATCGTTTCAGTAGATAAGACCCTTCTTCCTTGACTGGGATTGTTTACAACTGCATTTGGGATCGTTTGAAGCCACATTTGAACTGCATTTTGGAAGTTCAAAATGGGGGCACCATATCAGTCCATTATATGGAGAAAAATGCTGAAACGTTTTCCTCAAAAAACATAATTTCTTTACAACTGAAGAAAGAAAGACATGAACATCTGGATGACAAGGGGGTGAGTACATTATATGTGAATCTTGTTTTGGAAGTGGACTTTTCCTTTAAATACTTTCAAATCTCTAACACACTCTATACTACTGTCTGTCTACTCAGATGTCCCTAAAGAACAACGCTTACAGGCTGTACAGGCAGCTATCATGTTAATGGCCGATGAAAACCGTGAGGTCCTGCAGACGCTGCTGTGCTTCCTAAATGATGTCACTTCCTCTGTTGAGGAGAACCAGATGACCCCAATGAACCTGGCCGTGTGCCTCGCTCCTTCTCTCTTCCACCTCAACATCATGAAGAATGATAACCTGTCTCCTAGGTAACGGAGTTCCGTTTTTGCACATTCCAAACGTATGTGCTCTACTTAGAAAGGCTGAAGCGAGTGTTTCATTATGGTATAGGAGCTATAGGATTATATGTGTGCTTTGTCATTAGGTCTCCAGGGCCTTGAGGTGTCGTGAGAAGGCGTGAAGTGTTTTATTAACTCAACGTACAGACAACTTCCCCATCATTGTGTTCATTAGGGAGAATTGCTCAACGCTGAACAGACACCTGGCCTAAGGGCCAGAGACAGGAGGAGGCGTGAAAAAAAGAGAGGGGTAGTTTAGCTTAAACTTACCAAGACTGGCCTGAGAAGGGTTGAGGGCATCAGGAAACTTAGATGTTTTGGATCTTCAAATAAATGTATATAATGCAGTGCTGTGATGGTTTGTTAGTTTGTTTCATGTGTTGTGGATCACATGGAAGCTCATGGATATGATGTCTTATTGCATTCAGGTCTATTCAAAGGAAGTATGCCACTGGACGACCAGACCAAAAGGACCTGAATGAGAACCTTGCGGCCACTCAGGGGCTTGCGCACATGATTGCAGAGTGCAATCACCTATTCGAGGTACAATATGCATGCACTGTTTGCAGTGAGATGTGTGTGCATTGAGAAATTGTGGTTGTTTACATAAGATTGTGTGCAGAACAAGTACAAAAAATTAGATTTTTTGAAGACTTATATGAAAGATTTCTATTTCACATAAATTCTATTCTTTTGGAAAACAGAAATGTGTCTATGTAACTGTATAGCTATATATATATATATATATATATACTGTATAATCAGTAAGAAGAAATGTTTTTTGAGCACCAAATCAGCATATTAGAATGATTTCTGAAGGATCATGTGACACTGAAGACTGGAGTAATGATGCTGAAAATTCAGCTTTGCCATCACAGGAATAAATTGCATTTTAATATATATCTTATTTTTAACAGATATTTGAACAGTAGAGAAAATATTCTGCTGGATCATTGCTTTTAAAAATGTCAGTGTTAGAGGACAAGAGGAGATTTTTGTTGAAATGTTTTTTTAACGTGGTTTGTGCAGATTCCTCAGGAGATGGTTTCTCAGTCCAGGAACTCGTACATGGAAGCTGAGCTGTTGGCGCCCTCTTTGGACGAACTCTGTAAAAAACAGCCGCAGCAGGACGAGGAAGACGAAGAAGAGGAGGACAGCATGTGTCGCTCTTATCTGGAGAGCCTGATACAGAATCTGATAAAAGAGACCAAAGACAAGACCAAGGGATGGGTGACCAGATCAAATGTTGACAATACAGAAATATCGTTCAAAAAGGTAATAAATATATTCATTCATTCATTCATTCATTCATTCATATGAATTAAAACATTTATTTATTTTTATTTATTTAGAATTATTTATATATTTCATATTAAAATAATTATTTATTTGATGTGTTTATTTATGAATGCTCTCTTTAACATCTTGATTTTACATTTAGTGAACTGTTCATGAAAGTATAAGCAAATGAGTTTGGACTAAAAACATGAATACTGAAATCATCACTGATCATCAGTTTTAGCTGGTTTTAACTGGTTTTAGCTGGTTTTTGATGGCTTTCTGCCTTTATTTATTTGTTTTTTTTTACTAAATCAGTTTAAATCTGGTATTATCGGCTTCTTAGTGGTCTCTTCTGAATCAACTGATTTTAGCTATTTTTTTCTTTTTTGTTAAAAAACAGGTTTCAGCTTGTTTTAATTGGTTTAAAACGTTAAATAAACTGGATTTAGTTTTTTAGCTGGTTTTTAGCTTTTTGGTATTGTTAAATGTGACTTTAGTTGGTTTTTAGTTTTTGTTTTTTTTTATCGGCTCTTTAGCAGCTTTTTTAAACAGCAGGTTTTAGCTGGTTTTAACTGGTTGAAATCATTAAATAAACTGGTTTTAGCTTTTTATAAATCAACTGGTATTAGCTGGTTTTGCTAAATTAACTTGTTTTAGGTATTGTTTTTTTGCTATTTTATGCTAAATTAGCTGGTTTTAGCTGGTTTTTAGTTGGTTTTTGCTCTATCATGTAGTTTTAGCTGGTTTTTAGGTTTTTTGCTAAATCAGCTCATTTTAGCTGGTATTTAGCTTTTTTATTTTTACTAAATTAGCTGGTTTTATCTTCCCTTTAGCTGTCTTTTCTAAATCAGCTGGTTTGAGCTGTTTTTTTAGCATTTTTTAAACAGCAGGTTTTAGCTGGTTTTAACTGGTTGAAATCGTTAAATAAACTGGTTTTAGCTTCCTTTTTTTGCTAAATTGACTTTAGCTGTTTTGTTTTATTTTTTTTGTTTTTTTGCTAAATCTGACTTTAATTGGTTTTTATTTTTTTCTAAATCAACTGGTTTTAGCTGGTTGTTAGCTTTTTTGTTAAATCAACAGTTTTTTTTTTTCTTTTTTCTAACTGGTTTATATTGTTAAATAAACTGGTTTTAGCTTTTTTTTGCTAAATAAACTGGCTTTAGCTGATTTGTAGCTTTTTTGCTAAATCTGACTTTAGTTGGGTTTTAGGTTTTTTTTTTTTTTAATTAACTGGTTTTAGCTGGTTTTTAGCTATTTTATGCTAAATCATCTAGTTGTAGCCAGTTTTTTTTTAGGTTTTTTGGCTAAACCAACTGGTTTTAGCTGTTTATTTTTAAGCTTTTTTTAAACTAAATCAGCTGGTTTTATCTGCTCTTTAGCTGTCTTTTCTGAATCAACTGGTTTTGGCTGGTTTTGTTTGTTTTTTTTTTAACCTTTTTTTTTTTTAGCTTGTTTTAACTGGTTTAAATCAGTAAATGAACTGTTTTTAGCTGTTTTTTTGCTAAATAATCTGGCTTTAGCTGATATTTTAGCTTTTTTGCTAAATCTGACTTTAGTTGGTTTTTAGTTGTTTTTTTTCTAAATCAACTGGTTTTAGCTGGTTTTGCTAAATCAAGTGGTTTTAGCTGGGTTTGGGGTATTTTATGATAAATCAGCAGGTTTTTAGTTTTTTTTCTAAATCACTGGTTTTAGCTGCTTTTTGCCTATAACATGCAATGTATCTATCTGTAAAACTACTAAATTAAAGTAGAACTACTAAATTAAAACTGATCTATTTTAAACAGAAAATTTTATATATAATTTTATTATAAAAAGTTTATTTTACATTTAGTGAATTATTCATGAAAGCAAATAAGTTTGGACCAAAAATGTCAACATTTAAAAATATTAACGGAGACGAAAGTGCAAGGTCGCATTTATTGACAACTTTTTTTATTGACAAAAGGTTTAAATCTAGCTTGTGTCATGTCCCATTCCCAATTTCCTGTGTGCTCTGACTGTCCTATCCAATAAAAGACCAAAAGCCCATAAAATAAATAAAGGCTGAGGAAAGTCTGCTGTCTCTCACAGGTGGGAGACGGGACCCCGTTGAGACGCTGGCGTGTGTCTGTAGAGGTGGAGGCTCCTCCGTCTGTGGTGCTAAACCGGATACTGAGAGAGCGCCACATGTGGGACAGTAATCTGCTACAGTGGAAGGTTCTGGAAACTCTGGACAAGCAGACAGAGGTGTACCAGTATGAGCTGAACAGCATGGCCCCTCACCCCAACAGAGACTTTGTGGTGCTCAGGCGAGTACAACACCACAATCTGATTGTGTGTATCATTTACTGTTCGATCCATGTGCCCTGGGTAGCAAATATCAAAATGAACTGATTTGACCATTATGGCTGTAACAAAAACAAGTGCCTCATTTGAGCATCTGTAGCAACGCCTTTTGGGCATCATTCAGTTCTTGTGATTCTCTGAACACCAAGGTCGTAAAAAGGTCCTGCATACCCCTGCTGAACAGCTGGGCATTCATGGAGTATTACTGAAAGTCACTCACCAAGCGCTCTAAGCACACTTCTCTGTGTTAGTTCAAGATAAAATGCTTTCAGCTAAGCAAATTAGACCACCCAGGTCATGCCCAAGATATCACTGTACGACTACTGTTTAACATCACTTGACAGATACACAGCTGTGAGATGCAAACAGTAATCTGATCGAAGGAAAACATTCGGCAGCAATATTGCATGTTATTTTATAATTGATCAAATTTGCACTTGGCAGACTGACACTTCTGTCTGTGCAGGGGATGGCAGATCAGAGTGTTTGCTGTGAATTATATTGCTGGTGTTTTCTTTTATGTTTAGGACGTGGAGGACAGATATGCCAAAAGGTGTGTGTGTGCTGGTGTCGGTGTCGATCGATCATGAGGACAGCCCACAGCTGGCCGGAGTGAGAGGGATAATTCTGGAATCACAGTATCTGCTAGAACCATGTGGCTCTGGGAAGTCCAGACTCACACATATATGCAGAGCTGATCTGAAGTAAGTGCATTGAAGGCAACTCTTGGAGTATACTAATATTCTAAAGTATTTTAGTAAAAGGCTACAACATAACTAAATGTAAAAGATATAGTTCACCCAAAAACATACAGTTGAAGTCAAAAGTTTACATACACCTTGCAGAATCTGCAAAAAGTAAATTGTTTTACCAAAATAAGAGGGATCATACAAAATGCATGTTGTTTTTTATTTAGTACAGACCTGAATTTCACATAAAAGATGTTTACATGTAGTCCACAAGAGAAAATAATAATTTAATTTATAAAATTGACCCTGTTCAAAAGTTTACATACGCTTGATTCTTAATACTGTGTTGTTACCTGAATGATCCACTGCTGTTTTTTTTTTTTTGTTTAGTTAATAGTTGTTTATGAGTTTGTCCTGAACAGTTAAACTGCCCGGTGTTTTTCAGAAAAATCCTTAAAGTCCCACAAATTCTTTGGTTTTTCAGCATTTTTGTGTATTTGAACCCTTTCCAACAATGACTGTATGATTTGAGATCCATCTTTTCACACTGAGGACAACTGAGGGACTCATATTCAACCATTACAGAAGCTTTAAATGCTCACTGATGCTCCAGAATAAAAAACAATGCATTAAGAGCAGGAGGGTGAAAACTTTTGAACAGTATGTAAGATGTGTACATTTTTATTTTGCCCAAATATTTTTTTCTTTTTTGGTTTAGTATTGCCCTTCAGAAGCTACATAAGATACTTACATGTTGTCCAGAAGACAAAATTAGTTAAATTTACCCTGATCTTCAAATTCAAAAAGTTTTCACCCCCAGGCTCTTAATGCATTGTGTTTCCTTCTGGAGCATCAGTGAGCGTTTGAACCTTCTGTAATAGTTGCATATGAGTCCCTCAGTTGTCCTCAGGTTGAAAAGATAGATCTCAGAATCATACAGTCATTGTTGGAAAGGGTTTAAATACACAAAAATGCTGAAAAACCAAAGAATTTGTGGGACCTGAAGGATTTTTCTGAAGAACAGTGGGCAGTTCAACTAGACAAACAAGGGACTCATGAACAACTATCACTAAACAAAAAAACACATCTGTCAATCGTTCAGGTAACAACACAGTATTAAGAATCAAGTGTATGTAAACTTTTGAACAGGGTCATTTTTATAAGTTCAACAATTGATCGCAATATGATCGTTCTTATTTTTTTAAAATAAATTACATTTTGCAGATTCTGCAAGGTGTATGTAAACTTTTGACCTCAGCTGTACAAAACATTACAAAACTCTTAATGCTTCACTAAATGCTGTGTATTTGCTTGCTGTTCCAGAGGAAAGTCTCCAGAGTGGTACAACAAAGCTTTCGGCCATCTCTGTGCTAACGAGGCCGCCCGCATCCGCAACTCCTTCCAGTCTCTGGACCCCGAGGGCCCAGAGACCAAAATCTGAACGTGGCTACATGGAGTCAGGCATTAGGGAACTGGGATGTAGTTCAGCGTCAGCGCAGATGGTCACAGAAGACAAACTTTGGCGAGGAAAAGGAGGGATTCAAGAAAGAGGAAAAGAACAAACGGAACGTTTTCAGTGTTTGTAGCCCCAAAACGCCAACAAACTGCCATGTCCTGTTGGTTTAATAGACCGTGGATCATTGCGATTCATTTTAGAGTGTTTTACCCCTTATAGGGCATTTGATTTAGTCAGTTTATTTCATATCATTTTATGCAGCTGTTTAAAACTGCCACTTTTGAAATGGCTTTTGTTGTGTGTTTTGGGGATATGATGAGAGATGAGAAAAGTTGGACAGAGAAAGTGACAGAGACAGACTCAATTGTAGCTATGAAGCCATGCCTGTAAAGAAAAGTCATAACGCTGCTTCCTGTTGTCCAGTCTTTACCGCAGCAGACAGCTTTAACTAGCACCTCTAGAGCTTTGCTTACAACAAACAGATGTGAATGACAAGCCACCTCACGCTAATCAAAAAACAGCAGGTCTGGTTTCGTTTTACCAAGCACTTCAAGCTAAAGTACTGCATTGTCAAACCAAATATAGGTACGTTATTGTCTAAACATTATTTAAAATCTATATTAAGGTGTTTTATCCTCATTTGAATGAAGCTAGTGTTACAGTTACTGTATTTTTAAATTAAGGTTGTACCCTGGTGACGTATTGATGTGAAGTATTTACAAGCCCGTGTTATTTTAAAATTCTGTTTTAAGAAATGTTCTGTTTGTCATTACAATATTCCTTGATTTCTTTGTCCCAGGTAAGCAATAATGTATTATCATAATAAACAGTACAGTATTGTGCTCTTCTAGCAATGCAAAATGAATTAGCTAAGATTAAAAATCAAACAATATTGTAAATAATATAGAAAATGCAATTGACTGTTGCAAATATGCATTATCATTATTATTGTCATTGTTATATGTTGCTGTCACTCTACAATGTCTACGACATGAATTCATTTCACTGCTTCTGAGAAGCATGTCTATTCTATTTACAAAGCTGTACATTTGTGTGTGTTTGTGTGTAAATGTGTAGATACAATTCAGATTGTATATTTTGTACATAAATGAGGCTTATTGGCAGGTTTATCTGCTTTTACGCTCAGTTTTTTTTCCTCATATCAATATTTTGCTTGAATATCATTGCAAGCTGGCTTAATCAGCTGGCTTGTTCAGTGCTGGGAACAGTGTACTTGGGTTTGACTTGAGCGCAGTGGCCGGAGGAAGGCGATATGTCGTAGCTCCAAATAGTTTTTGAACAGTAAACAGGGTGATTCAAGTTCCAGTCTTTTGGAAATGTGGAAAATAAAAACTCAATACAAAACTGTTTCACTGTTTTCAGTATGTATTGTGTGTGGGATGTATGGAGTGTTTTTACGATGCATCATCAATCGGCCATATTGGTGACACTGAACGTAAAAAATACCACTGAACCGAACAAAACTCGCATATTTTGCTGATTATTTCTGCTGAAAATGTTCAAATTATTGTCATATTTTGAAAGCTGTACTAATTGGTTGGACCAGGAAAAAACATTTGGAGTACTCTAGACTGCCAAAAGTTAAAACAAATCAAGGAGAAGAGTGCAAAAAACTGTCTGAGGAACAAAAGGTGTTTGTGGTTGACCAAACTGAACCAGGATTTCCAAGACAAGAATCTTGACAACATTTGCATTTGTTCTTATCATTTCCGGTCAGGTAGGTGAAATATTAGGCTAATATCTTAATTAATACTCACTGTACGTATCTTTACCGCCTATTAACTTTAGTTTGTCAAAACATTGCACTCTTTTCTGCTTACTAAGTCCTTCTCTATATGATTTAGCAGCTTCCACACTTCAAACAAGCGTTTAAGATTAAAAAGTATATAAATTGTATTATTTTTATGAAAATAACCGACCATTATAGCGAGAAAAATCCTGAAATGTTTTCCTGAAAAAACATAATTTCTTCACGACTGAAGAAAGAAAGGCATAAACATCTTGGATGACCAGGGGGTGAGTACATTATCTGTAAATAGTTGTTCTGGAAGTGGACTTCTCCTTTAACCGTGCAATCCATGCTGTTGTTTACATCCGAGTATCGCCAATATAGCCGCGCATCCGGGTAACTGACCAAATCGTGATGTAATGCTGCATTCCAGACAACTCGAAATTTAGATTTTTCCCATCTCCTACTTGGAATAAGGTCTGGAACACCACTTAAAGTCGGATATCCGACCTATGAACGCGGGGCAGATCGATCTACCCCGACCTCAGCGGGAAGGGTCATTTGACGTCACTGCTTCCAACGAGCATAGTGTGGAGCGACCTTATGTCAAACTTAAAAACATTAGACATTGAGTTTATAAAATTATATCTTAATTTTATCGTTTCAGCTCTTTCTTCTTTTTTGTCATAATTGACAGAAATGTGTTAACGTGTTATGTGACTTTTACGTCACGACTTGATTGATATGTGCTTCATATTGCAAACCGGTGTGTCTTACCATATAATAATGTATTAACATACTGGTTTGTAATGCAAACGGTTTTACTTGCTATTTCCCTAAAGCGACTAATGAACCAGAAGTCTTGAACATTCACAGGCTTTGAAAAATAAGGTGGATATATTAAATTGTACTGGAAAAGAATATAATTTCACCTCTTACCACCAGATGGCAGTATGGATTCATCTCAGTAGCGTGGGATGCTTGACGTCGCCTGAGGAGTACAGGTGCGTTTAGCGTAGACAAACAACAAACTTGGATAGTAATGTAGAGGTCATAGAACTGTTCATTTGCTTCTAAACAACATGGCTAGTAATTAACAGTGATCGTGTTTTCTCCTGGGTCTGCTGAACCCCAGAGTGTCTCAAGGGAGCTATTGATCCACGCCATTTGAATAACACGTATTTATACGCCGAAGTATGGAAGGCAGAGGACACTAGCTGCGGGCCATACATCATCGTTAGGGAGCAAAAAGCAGTGGCATGTCTTTATTCCAAAGAAGGTCAGATTTCATAAACATATTGTCGACTATGAGCTATCCTTTCTGCTTCTACCTTCTGAAGGGTTATCTCAGATTGGTTTTGTTTATTTACTGTATACAAGAATTAGTTCTGCTCTTTAATTTCATTAGACTGTGTTGTGTTTCAGAACTGGAACGGTGTTTGTGTGTATGTGTCTACTTCAGAGTCTATTTGTCTACCGGACTTAAAAGGTTTGGGGTAAGTAATATATTTCTCCCTTTTTGTTTTTGTTTTTGTTTTTGAAAGATATTAGCATTTTATTCAACACGAATGCATTAATTGGTCAAAAGTGACAGTAATACTTAAATACTTTACAAAACATTTCTGTTTCAAATAAATGCTGTTCCTTTGACTTTTTACTCAAAGAATCCTGAAAAAAAGCCTCCACAAAAATATTAAACAGCACTAAACTGCTTTCAACACTGATAATATGAAATCAGCATATTAGAATGATTTCTAAAGGATCATGTGACACTGAAGAATAATAATGCTGAAAACATTTTAAAATATACCAGAAAGTTATTTTAAATTGTAAAAATGTTTCAAAATTTTGCTAAATGTAGCCTTGGTGAGCATAAGAAACAAAGAACGGAGTTTTCTAATGTTGCGAGTGAATTTTTATTAAATACATTATAGAATGTCCATTGAATTAGAGCATATTTGTGCAAGTCTCACTTGTCGTTATTAATTTGTATAATATCACATCAATTATGACCCCACCCTGCTCTCTAGATGTCTGCATTAGCATCGGCCATTGGAAAACCCATATTAATCGATTACTCCTCTGCAGGCATGACACAGCGGTTTTGTGCATCTAAAAACAGCCATGGTGACCATATCATAATTTTCTGACACTTTCATGCTGTCTAGGCTTGTTTTAGTCTGAATAAATCTTTCACTTTATTCCAAAGATTGAGTGCGGATGCACAGACAGTCTCAAAGGAGACTTGCAGATTGAATTCCAAAGGTGATCGGCCAAAAAAAAAAAAGAAAAGAAGAAAAAAAAACACCTTTTCTATAGCTCTGACAAATCCGAGCACAGCAATAAGGTCATTAATAAATAAAAGATCAAATAGATGAATTATTGATGTTTGTGTCTGAGTATGTGTCTGTGAGAGAGAAAGAGAGACTATGGGTGTTTTTGCACTTTGTTCAGGATAAGGTCTGGTCTGGGCTTTCAACAAAGCAAAACATCTCATAAACACACCTATAGCTTGAGTCTGTTGGGTTGATAAGACATTATTCTCTTGGGAACACTGAATTTAGCAGTGCCACCAATTAGCAACAACCTTTAGCTAATTACGGTCCACCTTTCTGTCATACGCTTTTGCAAAGAAAACTGCCTTATAGAAAACTGCCTTATAGAGCCTGACCTCACTTTCCCCTTCTCTCCTGTTCATTTCCAGCCTCTCGTGCTTTTAGAGTTGACAGAGAGTGTCAATTTGGTGGCTGGATATGACTGTAATGTCTATGTACATGCAGAAAGAGAGAATCAAAGACACGTCCATAGAAGAAAAATAAATTTACGTACAGACCCAGAGAGACAGACAGACAAAAAAGAGAGAAATACAGTTGCCTTGGCTACCATTTTGTTCATGTCACTGACTTCCTCACAATCTCCTGGCCCCTCTAGCACTCTCCTCTGTCGTATTTTCTTCTTTTCTTTTGTTTCTCCTTCCATTTCCCAAACAATGCACAGGCTATCTGGATGACAGAATTGTAGGGGAGCTCAACATCCATTTTCCCCTCTCACCAGTTGGATAAAAAGCACAGAATCATTTTTTTTCTTTATCAGTCTATTGTTATCATTTTCTCCTTCCATTTTGAACCGCACAACCTCTCTTGTTGTTTAGGTGTCCCTATGTACTATGATTTATTGTTTTATATAGTTTTCAGGATATGCTTTGTTTTTCTGTTGTTTGTTTTAGAGATAGTCCATCTAAAAATACAAATTCTGTCATCATTTACTCACCCTCATGTCATTTCAAACCTGTATGAATATCTTTCTTCTTGGAACTATAAGCGTGGGTGATATGACCAAAATCTTATATCACTATATGAGTAATTTTATTTCACGGTAACAATATACTAATACTTTTATTTAGCAAGAATGCCTTTGATCAAAAGTGATGATAAAGACATTTGTAATGTTACAAAAGATTTCTGTTTCAGATAAACGCTGTTCTTCTGAACTTTCTGTCCATCAAAGAAACCTGAAAGAATTCTACTTGGCGGTTTTCGACATAAATAATAATAATAAATGTTTTTGAGCAGCAAATCAGAATATTAGAATGATCATGTGACTGGAGTAATGATGCTAAAAATTCAGCTTTGAAATCACAGGAATAAATTACAGTTTTAAATATAATCAAATAGAAAACAGTTATTTTAAATAATAAACATTTTTCAAAATATTACTATTTTTGCTGTACTTTGGATCAACTAAATGCAGGCTTGGTGAGCAGAAGAGACAGTGAATTAAAAATCTTACTGTCCAAAAACTTGTTGACTGGTAGTGTATGTATCACAAAGTAGTTATTTTTGCTATAAATAAGGTCTTTATCAACATTTTTGTTACCATCGAAATTTCATAATTCCTCATAATTCACCAGTGTCAATATCACATTTTTTTTACTTTTTAAAGAAAAGGTGGGCTATGTCATATCTCTGTTGTTGTTGTAGTCTCCACTAGTTTGTTGTTGTTGTTCTGTCTCTTCAGTTTCACTTTCTACTGTGAAACAACGGACCAGGACAGTCCTACCACCTTGTGGAACAACTGATTACTGCAAAACAAATTCAATGCACATGTGCGACCAAAGTACGCGTGGTTACATAAATGGGGTGTTGCGCGTACAGTATGCACATAGTATTATGATGAATAAATCTGCATCACACACACTGTATGCTGACCCTCGCATACACGTAAAAAGTGAAGTATACTTGGGGCTTCAGACAGCTCACACGTTTAACTGAATTATTTCTCTTTTGCTGCCCATTGCATTTTTGTTTTTAAAAACACATGTGAGCGTGTAACCGCAATAGAGACAGTGGTCAAAAATATGAACCAGCTGACAAATTTCTACTGGTTAATTAACCATTCACAAAGAGCTTGATTGACAGGCAGTCTGATCAATCATAAGCCGAGTCCACCGTCTTGCCCAACAAACAAACAGACAGACAGAAGAATAGATCAACATTGGTGGACTTAAGCTTAAAAAATGTTGTGAAATAAAATATGTTCTGATGTTCATTCATGTTTATTTCGTGCTTTAAGTAACTATGAAAAGACAATCGGTTCACGTGTGCTGCTTCAACCGAGGCAATACAGTGATCTGTCACGACACATTAAAGAGCCACAAAACGGTATTTATTGTTTAATTTCTTACACGTGAAACAAACGTCTTTACTTAAGGCACGAAAAAAACATGAATGAACATCAGAACCGGTTTTATTTCAACCGCGGAAAGACATCGATACACAAAATGATTCAAGTTTAAGTCCACCGAAGTTAATCTACTCTCCTGTCTGATTTGTTTGTTGGACAGAATGGTAAATTCAGCGTTATGATTGGTCAGATCGCCTTTCAATCAAGCTATTTTTGACCCTTCGCAAAAACCCGCCCTCCTCAGTTACTGTTGCTGTGTCCAACAAACAATGCTGCTCTCACACTACAAATCATGTTCTCACTCAGTGAAAAATACACTGCAGAACAAAGAGTAAACTGACAACACGCCAACAGACAAGACAGAGCAGGTTACTTCTGATATGAAACAATATCTCAGCTTTAAAAAGCTGTCATTTTTCAAGAAATTCAAACAATAAATACCGTTTTGTGGCTTTTTAATGTGTCCTCACAGATCACTGTATTGCCTTATTAGATCATAGACACGCAAACCAATTGTCTTTTTTTATTTACTTAAAACACGAAATAAACATAAATGGATATCAAAACGTATTTCAGCCGTGGAAAGTTTTCAATACAAACAATTGTTCAAGTTTAAGTCCACCGAAGTTAATCTATTCTACTGTTTGTTGGACATAATGGCAGATTCGGTGTTGTGATTGGTCAGATCACCTGTCAGTCAAGCCCTTTGCGAAGGGTCAGTTGTGCCTACTGGTATATCGCCCACCCCTATTGACTTCCAGTGTATTTTTTGTCCATTCAATAGAAGTCAATGGGAAATTGAACGTTTTGGTTGCCAACAGTCTTCCAAATATCTTCTTTTGTGCTCAATACAGAAGTCATACAGGTCTGGAACAACGTGAGGGTGAGTAAATGATTCCAAAATTTTCAGTTTGGATTGGACTGTCGCTTAAATATAATACTAAGGCAGGTCTGAAAAAATCAGTTCAATCTGTATTGTTTTTTCTTAAGGGAAGCAATAGAGCGCAACAGTGCCTTTCCGCTTTTTTAGCGGCCTTGGTTTTGGAACTGTTATTCCCGTTTATTTTTCCCATAGGGATTTTTAAAAAGATTTCATTAAAGCATTATAAGCCTTGAACCAAACCGGCTATGAGGTGAACCACAACATTGCAAACTTTGATTTTAAGCCCTCAAGTTTCTGTAGTAGTGCAGCATTTAGTTGCATCACTTACTGTACATTGTGTTACTGCACACTGCCATAAATTAAAACTCATCTTTTCTATAATCCTTGTGTTGCTGAAAATCATGTAGTTGAAAATGAACCTCAGTAGAATTGTAGATCAATGAGATTAAGTTGTGGGCGGCACAATCTGCGAGTTGTAACAACCAAGAAACCAGAAAAACATCCTATCACGGTTCGTGGTCATGACTGGACAGTACTTGGTTTTGATGTGGACATGACTGGACAGTACTTGGTTTTGATGTGGTGTGGAGTTCAGGATTCATCTCATCTGCTGCCCCTCTGACTCATTGTCCTATCTCCATTTTTTTCCCATCTGATGGCTTCTCTTTAGCAGACGACACACACATTCAGCTTGTGTGCGTATGTGTGAACACACTTTTCTCTCTCTCCCATAAAACAGTCACGCTGTCTCTCGCGCTGTGGCTGTATGCTGTCAATGACGCAAGTAGCATATTAAATCATTTTCTAGGAAATGTAAAGCTATTTGCTGATTGTAATACAAGCTTTAGAGCTGACACGTGCAGTTATGGGAGACTTGTTTCAAAATCGTTTTAAAAGCTTTGCTACATATAAAAATCCTGTTATTCCTGGACAGTGGAGATTGAATCTCGTATTCCAAATGTGTGTCATACAAAGCTTTCAGTTTTGGAGTAATAGAACAAGCTTTCTTTGAAATCACTGTGTGGTTTTAGAAAGGGTTCATCTGTTTTAAGTACATCACAAGTATTTTTCATCTTATGCCTGGTTCTTCTGATGACTGCCTTTCGCTCGGGCACACGCGCACATCCTGTGAATCACATCCACTCCAGGATGTGACCAATTACTTAGACCTCTCATCAGCAGAACCTTTTACACTGCCTGTCGAGCCTCATCTGTGAGTTTCTCTGATAGCAGGTACTTCACTTTACGGGGTTCATATACATTCTGTGTGGATGTATGTCACATTCACAGGGTTTATAGTCTCTGTGTGAGGATATATGCAGCTGTCATGACTGCTCAGAGAAGATGTGCTTGTTATGTTCCTCATAAAAAATTACTGAGACATACAGTGATGGGATCCAAAGGGTGCTGAATGTGTCCCATATGCATCTATCATTGAAAAATTACCGTGGTGTAACAATTGAATTTTTGTACCATTTACAACCATTTCTAATTACTGACATTTACCAAAATACATTTGAATTAATCTACTCATGTTATTCTAAAACCAGGGCATTTCTAGACTATTCCCTGTATTTTGACACTTCTTTATAAGGATATAAATAGTTTTTACCTGCAGTATAGTCATTACTGTCACAAATACGTGAAGACTGACATGGAAGAGAAGAAATTTGTCAGTATTTTTGTTTTCTTTGCACATAAAAAGTATTCTCATAGCTTTATAACATTACAGTTGAACCATTGATGTCACATGGACTATTTTAATGATCCCCTTACTACCTTTCTGGGCCTTGAACGTGTCAGTTGCGTTGCTGTCTATCCAGGGTCAGAAAGCTCTCGGAAAATATCTTAATTTGTGTTCAGAAGATGAAAATTTTATGGGTTTGGAACGACATGAGGGCGAGTAATCAATGACATAATTTTAATTTTTGAGTGAACTATCCCTTTAAGTCCTCCATCACAGCACTAGAGAGTAAAACCAATGGGAATGAAAGAATTCCTGCAGAAAATTACACAACAGAAAGCAGATAAGACCTTTGTTTAGCACTTTTGTTACGAAAGTGACAATGTTGGTTTGCTAACAAGTCTTTTGTGTTGAAACAAAAGTCTGTGCATCTGTGTATGTGTGTGTGTGTGTCTCTGTGTGTGTGTTTGTGTGCATGTGTGACAAAGAAGTGTGACAAACAAAGTATCTATATGAGGCTTGTGCATAATAATGAGGATCAGATTGATGTAAACAGTGAGGTTTGAGGTGTTTAAAAACTGATTTATAATTGGATCAAATAATGTCTTAATAAATCTTAATTTTAATAAAAATGTTAATTATAAGGCATATATACACTGCAGTTCAAATGTTTGGGACCAGTAAGATTTTTAATGTTTTTTTTTAAAGTTTCATTTATTTGGTTAAGAATACAGAAAAAGGTAATATTATGAAGTATTATTTCAATGTAAAATAACAGTTTTCTATTTTAATATACTTTAAAATATAATTTGTTTCTGTGATGCAAAGCTGAATTTTCATCATCATTACTCCAGTCTTCAGTGTTACATGATCCTTCAGAAATCATTCTAATGCTGATTTATTATTATTATTTATTAACATGCTGCTTACTATTTTGTTGATACTTTCTTGTCAGGATTCTTTAATTAAAAAAACAAACAAACATAAAAACAGGATTTATTTAAAGTAGAAATCTTTTGTAACAATATAAACTACCATTTAAACATTTGTGGTCAGTGAATTGTTATTCTTTTTAAAAATAAATTAATACTTTTATTTAGCAAGAATGTGTTAAATTGATAAAGTGATAGCAAAGATATATATGGCTATAAAAGATTTCTATTTTGCATAAATGCTGTTCTGTTTAAAAAATTATATTATGGCTGTCAGTCGATTAAAATTTTCATCTAGTTAATTACATGATATTTCAATTAATTAATCTAATTAATCACAAAATATATTTGACTGAAAATACCCACAAAAGATTATTTTAAGCTATTTCTGTGTCAGTTGAGAACGTATCACGTAGATATTACAAATTTGAGGAACATCATTGGTCACCCAAAGTCATTGGTAACCAAAACTGCTTTGTTACTAACAGTCTTCAAAATATCTTCTTTTATGTTCCACAAAAGAAAGGTTTGAAATGACATGAGTGTGAGTAAATGATGACAGAATCTTTTTTTTTTTTTTTTTTTAATTATTATTATTATTTTTTATTTTTTTATGAAATGATACTTTAAATAAGAAACTCAATCTGCCAGCAGCTGGTGGTAGATGTTTATATGAGTCATTCATTCGATTCGTTCAAACGGCTGATTCAATCAGGAAATAAGTAATTGACTCTCTTTATGAATGAATCATTGGTTCAGATGATTTGTTCAAAACACGGATTCATTCAGAAACTAAACACAGCTGTGTTGCTCTAGAACACGCAACAATTCTGCTATGGCTTCAAAGGTAATATGTCCTTTTATAAAACTGAGCAAAAACATAATATTGTGTTAAAAATAATGCAATATCAACTTCTTATTTACTGAACTGTTGTATAAAATCACATTTAAGCTTGTGATAGATCGAGACAAAATCAGCACTCGTGTCATATTGCTCTTGCTGCCTTTGTGATATATGATGTATATAAAAGTGGATATTATTTTTACAGATTAATTAAAAACCACTGCATGGATTTTTATCATTATAGGGTAGATGTGTACATACACTGCCAACACACATTAATGTTCAAACAACATGTATAAAAGACAAAACAGGTGCATGTTTTGAACCAATATCTTGAATTGTAGTACATAACTGAATTTATGGAGTTGTTGCCCTGCATTATATTTGTCAGCAATCAACTATATGAAATATAATGTTAACGTACAGGTCTGGGGCCGGGGGCAAGTAACTGCATTATTTTTTCATAACTAAATAAGTTAAACTGACAGCCCTAAATATAATATAATATAATATAATATAATATATAATTTCAAAAAATTATGGATCGATAGATAGATGATAGGTGAACTAGTTTTCATGTTGACAATAGAAGTCAATAGAAGTCCTCAGAAATTAAGTGAAACAAATCTGTGTGTGTGTGGTAGACGTCACTTTAATCTAACATGCCTGTTCATTTCTCCTGCCAGTGTTGCGCATCTCGCAAATATGGACAGGGTGAAACGGCAAAGTGACAGCGCTCCGTCCTCTTCCTCCCTCAACTCTTTCTTGCGTTGTCATTTGTCCCTTTTCCCCCTTCTTTTTCTCCGCCCCTGTCTGCCTGCATCTCTCAATCTCTCTTTCTCCTCTAGGAAAAGAACATTTCCTTGGTCACTGTGCATTTTCTCATCTGTTTTCTCTCAGTTTTCAGAGCTAAAAGAGTGTGCTGCTGACAGGCTGTTAGTATTGAAGAACGCTGCTTCTATTTTAAAAGTACTTTATGAACTTCTCTCCACCGAACCTGCAGATTCCATCTTGCTGTAATGCAGCATACAAAACATATATATATGATGTACGTCTGTGTCTGCACAAGCTAATTCATTTCCTATTCACATACGAAATGAAAACGTACAACAGCAGCTGGGACCCTGCTGTTCACGTGGTGTATAACACACACACAGACACACACACATATTAGTTCTATGCCCACTGGGACATTGCTGACCCATGATAACCAACAGCTGTTCATGATACCAAAACAAACGTATGCGATAGACGGGTAAACAGGTAAGCTTACTGTAATATGTCGGCACTCATTTTGTAAAAAACGAATAAATAAGACACATACACGCACATAAAATGATTATCCACCCCACAATTATGCACATATTAAATGTTAAAATTACTTCATTAAGAGATTTGATTAGGATCTTCATTAAGAATTTGCTCGTGAGATGCTGTTTACATTTGCTTAGAGGTTTATGTTTGCTTCTACAGATTCTTAATTTTCTGAAAATAAATTTGGCCTGGTTAAAAGCCCTTGATGCCTATATTGTTTTGTTTTATAATCTCTGGGCATATGCATGATATACCGTACTGAACTCTGGACCAAATTAAAAACAAGTACCAAAAGATGCCCTGATGATTCATTATACTAAATTGCACCACAACCATGTTACCAGTGCATTTGCATTGCCATATGAAAGGAAAACAATATCATGGAGACTGGGGATGGGATTTTTTTGACTGTAGAGCCAGTAAGCAATCATGTAACAATGTTCTAGCACCACTCACTTTTGCTTCAGAAAATGTACCAAACCATTGAACCACTGATGTCACTTGGACTATTTTAACAATGTCCTTACTACCTTTCTGGGCCTTGAACATGCTAGTTGCATTGCTGTCTATACAGGGTACTGCATGGATTTTTATCATTATAGGGTAGATTTGTACATACACAGCCAACACACATTAATGTTCAAACAACATGTAAAAGTGAACTTAGCATCCGATGACCCCTTTAAACTTTTTACACTATAAAGAACCTCTTCCAAGCTCGTTGACCCATAGATGCCACAATTTATTTTCTACAGTGTATTTTCTACATTGAAATAGGGAGCGTGTTTGCCAAAAAAAGTGTCAAAATTTGAATGTGTAAGTCCTGGACTTTAGCAGCTCTTGTGTTTTCCCCTGTTGTTGTGCTCTGAGTCCAGCTGAGAACAGACCTGTCTGTCAAACCCACGCGCTCTATGGGAACAGGGAGATGTGGGCGAGTGGTGAACGAACGGTGCAGCTATTTTAAACGTAAAAGCTCCCCCCTCCTTTCTGAAGTGTTCTTTCATCCCTGATATGGACATAAAGGGGCTTTTCCTCTTCTGTGACAGAAGATGTGGAGCAGAATAGTGCTGTGTGTTTATGCGTTTATGACATTCCATCAGCCAACCAGTGTGTTTGTACGTAGGCCAAGTCTCAAACTTTTCTCAACAGGAAAGCAGTTCTGCCTCGCTCTGTAGTCTTAAAGAGGACATCGGTTGCAAAATTAACTTTCACATAGCGTTTGCAATGCATATAAATGTGTGTTAGCAATGTGTGGACACAACCACGCTACGATGATAAAAATGCATTCACTCCTTTTTTAACTCCTGAAAAACCTTAGAGAGCAAGCCATTTTGATTTTCTGAGCAGGATAATGTCACTGCTTAGGCTCCACCCACGCCCCCTGACAGACTGTCCCATATTAACATATTTCTGCCCTCAGCCAGTTGTATGCTGTCCGCTGTCCGCCATTTTCTCCACACTCGAGCAGCTGTAGCGATGTCTCGTAAGCAATGCAGGTGTTTTGTAGTTGGATGTAAAAGTGAACATAAGAGTCTTAATTTTCCCCTGACATCAGAGCCACTGAGGACGCAGTGGATTAGTTTGGTTTTTGATGGTAATGCGCCACCAAATACACAACAAATGGAAGAGGGGGTGGAGTGAGCAGTAGCTCATTATCATTTAAAGAGACATGCACCGAATCGGTCGCCGTGAACAGAGCTGTTTTTGGTAAGGTAAAGAGGGTGGTGTTTTACACAAGTAATTTGCAGACATTTTATGAAGACCCCAAAGAATCATACCAACTTGTAGAAATTAGGTATCCGATGTCTGCTTTAAAATAACAGGTAAAAAAAGTAAAAAAATTCTGTCATCATTCATGTTGTTCCGAACCAGGCTTTCTGTCGTCCGTGGTACACAAAATGCAGAATTTTAGGGACTGGCAACGTTATTCACCATTTACCTACATTTAACTTTTTTTATACAGTTGAAGTCAAAAGTTTTCATACACCTTGCAGAATCTGCAAAAAGTTAATTATTTTACCAAGATAGAGGGATCATACAAAATGCATGTTAATTTTTATTTAGTACTGACCTGAATATTTCACATAAAAGATATTTAAATACAGTCTACAAGAAAAAAATAATAGCTGAATTGATAAATGACCCCATTCAAAAGTTTACGTACACTTGATTCTTAATACTGTGTTGTTACCTCAGTGATTCACAGATGTGTGTGTGTGTGTGTGTGTGTGTGTGTGTTTTCTCAAGTGATACTTGTTAATGAGTCCCGCTGTTCTTCAGAAAAATCCTTCAGGACCCACAAATTCTTTGGTTTTTTTATCATTTTTGTGTATTTGAACCCTTTCCAATAATGACTGTATGATTTTGAGATCCATCTTTTCATGCTGAGGACAACTGAGGGACTCATATGTGACTATTACAGAAGGTTCAAATGTGCACTGATGCTCCAGAAGGAAACACAAAGCATTAATAGCTGGGGGGTGAAAACTTTTTTGAATTTGAAGATCAGGGTAAGTTTTATTTATTTTGTCTTCTGGAAAAAAAAAAAAGTATAAAAGTATAGCTTCTGAAGGGCAGTGCTAAATGAAAAAAAAATATATATATATTTAAGCAAAATAAGACAAATTTACACATCTTCTTTCTGTTCAAAAGTTTACACCCCAGCTCTTAATGCATCATGTTTCCTTCCTTCCTATATAGCCTAATAAAAGTAAATGTCAACTATGGTAGGCATGCTAAACGAAAAAAACAACACATGACTAATCTATTATTAATTTGCTCCACCTCTGAAATGACTTTCCTTTACAGCTGATGTCACACATCTCTCTCACTTTTCAACCCTTTCTCTTGAACCACCTGGCTCCATTCTGTATGTAATGCCAACTATTCACAATCCAATCAATTCCTGATGCCCTTTGTTTCAGAAATGCTTCAGAATGGGTTGTAAACAGTGCTTTATTTTAGTTTTGAGTGACTTTTCTGGTTTAAACACTCCCTGCAAATGATGGCAGATGTTCTGGAGTGTCCAGGAAACCTGTTTGGAATCATTTGCTACTGTGTTTTTAAATTAATAAAGTTTATTACTCCAAATAAATGTCTGAATAAAAATCATAATATTTAGTTTTACGGTCTTGCACTGTCTTTCAGTGTGCATGTCCCTGATATATACATGTCTCTGTGTTTTTTTTTGTTTTTGTTTTTTTTCCCCCTAAACAGATGCTGGTTATGTCTTCTGCACCGGTGTGTGCGAGTTTAGCAGGTTTCCAGTCTGGTGACTGGACGTAAAGCTCTGAATGCAGACTCAGCCTCCTGTCAGCCATTGTATTGGCTGAAGACTCTTCCTCACTATCCAGCTGCCGGTCCCTTCTGTTCCCCTCCTCCTCTGAGCTGAGCCCATCCCCCTCTCCACCCCTCCTCCTCTCCCTCACTCCATATATTCATCTCCCCACCACTAAAAAAGGAATTGTGCCTCTCTCTTTACAATTTTATCCTACTTGAGCTGAGATTGCTGGTAAAGAGAGATAGAATAGGGACTTATGGAAATTCAGAAATTACTGTAAGATCAGCAAGAAAAAGTTCACATCATATCTCTAAAACATTTTAAAATTCTTTATATAACCATGAATGCGCTTCATGCATCTGCAAATCAGGTGTTACAGAATTCTAAAAGAGAAGCTGTATGGAAAGTGTGAGCTCTAGCAAGGAATATCTTTTAGTTTTGCTGTCTTTGTCTCCTATAGCAGTCCCTTATATAAGAATTTTGTATGTCAGCATAGCTTGTTGTTAAAGATCCATTCTATTTTGAGAGAACGGGATGCAAGCAGATGAGTGAGCGAGAGAGGAAGAGACAGAGAGGGAAATACGGAAAGAAGAAAAGAGAAGAAAGGGCTTAGCAAAAGCTCACTTTCATTCAGCCTGACTTTAAACCGCTATCCAGGGTTCTGCCAAAATGAGGCAGGACTCGTGTCCTTCTGAGTGAAGGAGAGCTCACGTCCCCATTCACAGCTTTTTGCTGCAGTGCTAAAATTACAACAACACAATAGCAAGGTTCTCTTCAATGGCAGGCACAGTGAAGAAAAAAAAACTGTAAGTATTTGTGATTTGACAGCCATATGTTTTGAGTGTAGTGTTCATATTATATGGGTTAAGGCCAGTGCTGATTCCTAGACCACAGTCGCTGATAATGCAGTTTAATAAAGGCAAATGTGATGTTTACAAAATTGCAGTTAGTTGAAGATGTCCAGGTGCACAGATGCCTGGATTTGTAAAAATCTATTCATATTATTTATTTATTTTTTAATTTTATATGATTTCATATATATTATATATATTCACTTTTTTAACAATATATACACTACCAATCAAAAGTTTTTTGGACAGTAAGATTTTTAATGTTTTTTTTTTTTTTTTTTTTTAAGTCTCTTCTGCTTGCCATGCCTGCTTTAATTTAATCCAAAGTACAGCAAAAACAATAAATTATATACTTTAAAATGTAATTAATTCCTGTGATTTCAAAGCTGATTTTTTTAGCATCATTACTCCAGTCACATGATCCTTCAAAAATTATTCTAATATTCTGATTTGCTGCTAAAAAAAAACAAACAAACAAAAAAAAAAAAAAATGTATTATTATTTTTATGTTGAAAACAGCTGAGTAGAATTTGTTTCAGGTTTCTTTGATGAACAGAAAGTTTAGAAGAACAACATTTATCTGAAATAGAAATCTTTTGTAACATTATAAATGTCTTTATTATCACTTTATGATCAATTTAAAGCATCCTTGCTAAATAAAAGTATTAATTCCTATCATTTGGTGCGGTATAGTGTATAATGTTATAAGAGCTTTTTATTTCAGATAAATGCTGATCGTTGGATCTTTCTATTCAAAGAATCCTGAAAATGTACTCAGCTGTTTTAAATATTTATATTAATAGTAACAAAAAATGTTTCTTGAACAGCAAATCAGCATAATAGAATGATTTCTAAAGGATCATGTGACACTGAAGAGTGGAGTAATGACGCTGAAAATTTAGCTTTGATCACAGGAATAAATTACATGTTAAAATATAGTTAAATAGAAAGCAGTTATTTTAAATAGTAAAAATACTGCTTTTGTTGTTTTTTGAATCAAATAAACACAGAAGAGACTTCTTTAAAACATTAAAAATCTTACTGTCCAAAAACTTTTGACTGGTAGTGTATTACATATATGGTAAAAAAAAAAATATATATCATTCAGTGACATTTTTTTCCTTTCTTTCTTTTTTTTTTTTTTTTTTTCAGTGGGCAGTTACAGTTGTTTCATGGCATCTAATAATTTAATGTATGCGTCTATATAGAATTTGGATTTCAAAAATAAACCTAGCATGAGAAATATATTTATTGAAGTTATGTGAAAGAGTCAGAGAGAACGTCACATTATCATTACATCATTGGACAAAGGCATTATTTACAATTGTTTAACGGTCCAAACTAATCCGCTATGATTTTTTTTATACTCTACATTACCTAAATCTGATTTGCCTAATGCCGGGACACCTATTAATGGGACGCGCACACGTGCTCCAGCTTGGTTACCACCTTTTGATTGACAGTCGGGCAGCAGCACGCAGGCGTGGTGAGCGCTCCCGCAGACAGGGGGCGTCAATATGGCGTCCTGAGAAAGACAACACAGCCCGACACCGCACCGATCTTCGGCTGACATCGGGAGGAGAGAGGGACCGTTTCGCCAAACATAAGACGTGATTTCGTCCTGTGCATCCCTCTGAACGGCCGCGAGCATCGGGTTTGGATGTGCACATCTCGGAGGAGGAGGAGGAGGACAGCCTTGTGACACCTGATCGAGAATTTTCCTTTTTCATCTGTATTTGATGCTGCTGCTCAGTGCTCGGTGATACAAAAGCAGGTGAGACCGAGGCGACCGCTCCTTTTAGGGATTCGGGTCGGAAATGTCGAGCGAGAAACCGGTTTTGGCACCGGGTTCCGCCTCGCTCACGGACCGAGAAGCCCCCACGCCACCACCAGCAGCAGCGACAGCAGCAGCACCGCCGGGTTCGGGGCAGCAAGTCGTAACGGGCTCCGTTACCGGGGACATGATGGTGTCTGGATCGGGCGCCGTGGTTCTACCGGCCGGGGTGATAAACCCCTCGGTTCCGATCCGGAATATCAAGATGAAATTCGCCGTGCTCATCGGTTTGATCCAGGTCGGGGAGGTTAGCAACAGAGACATCGTGGAGACAGTTTTAAATCTGGTAAGCATCTGCATACAGTCTACTGAACGCGTGTTTTATTTAGATGATGTCATATGAGAATTGATTTCTTGATCAAATGCACGAAAGCCAGAAATATTCCCCGGAGGAATGTCACCCTGTCTTTTGTTGACATCCCAGTCAGATTCATCACTACCAGCTTCGCTTTAGGCTAACAAAATATCGCGCACATAACGTCATAATTCATTTTCCCAGCGTACTATTGCACAGTGATCGCTGCGTTTATTTGCACTGCCAAATGACAGTGTATCAACACGCCGGCCTGCAACAATGACTCGCCAAATAAGGGAATGCATCTTTTCTCCTAGCGGAATATGCTATTAGATTCACAATTCTCGCCTTGGCGACATTCTAAACCGGTCTTGGGTTATTAAACGCTATTTCCCAATATGGATTCCGTTTTTCATATGTAAATACGACTGGTGGGTAGATGTTAACGCGACGCAGCCATACATGGATTAATTCCCATAGATGTACAGCAGTGTGGGTGTAATTAATATTCAGAGCGCGTTAACGTGTCGTCTGTTACTCGTTATTTTTAAGCTTTAATGGTATGCTGTTTGTGTTCTGGCACCTGTTATATCCTCATCTGTGTCGGGTTATGTTCGATATGGCTGCTGGTTTTGCTCATGGAGGCCACAGGCTGGTGAGCGAGGTGGATTAAAGCGGGCTTTAACTGAATTCTTGTTATGAAACGGCTTAGAAAACGTATTAACACAGATTCGGTAATGCGCGCTGCTGCATGGGATGCTGGGAGGACCGTTGTTTTGAAGGAAGGGATGGAGTGTTTCTTTGCCGACGTCCTTATCAATAATTACAACTGGCAGAGCCAGGCCTTCTTAAAGCGCAAACGTACATGTCACAACGTTGCAGTTAAGAAAACTCCTAAAAACCACACCTCGAATATAGAACGTCAGTATGCGTTCTTACTATGAAAATTCCAAAATGGAATGTTTTAATCTTTACATTTCTATAAGACGTCAGAACGCAGAGAACGTTTTTTTTAAGCTTACAAACCGGCATAGTTCAGTGGAACTCACATTTACCTTGATTATATATCGTTTGTGAATGGAGGAATGGGTGTTTGAATGGTTGAAAAAAAAAACCCCGTTAAACTGAGCTTGCGAGAGTTTGACAGGAAGACAGGTTTTCTGAGGTAACCACTTTTACCTCAGGACAGATTTCACTTCTAAAAAGTTTTGAATATACATCGTGAGAATAAAGGTATATTTAGTATCTGACCCTAAAACGGCGGACGGGGGAAGTTGTAAGTAACCTTTAAACAATGTTTCTGCAACATATTTATCACGTTAAGCATCTCGACATCTGTCGTGGGATAAAAACATTATCGCAACCATTCCACGACTTGCCGAAATGTGTTTGCAACGCTTTCTAGGTAATTATACGCACTATATAGACCGTAAGCGTTCGATTTACGGTGACAATCACTGCTTACTGCAGCGTTAAGGTCGTTTACTTTGTAATAGAAGACGTCGGTCATGGAGTTTCCACTGGATCGTTAAATTTTGAGTGCTGGGTGTTTTAAAACATGGCAGTGGCGAGTCTATTGAAGGGATGCTGCAGCGGTTGCTCTATGCGCAGGGATGCAGAGTTCCTGTAGCCGTGCATGTGGAAGCAGGTGGCGGAGGAGGAGGAGGGTGGGGGTTGCTGCAGTGGTGATGTGCTCTGAAACCTCGAGCCAACGCGATATAAACTGGAGAGAGTAGCGCAGCAGCACAGCGGAGAGGTGTCTCGATCTCTCCCTGGTTGGAGATACCGGCGGGTCATGTGACTCCATAGAGTTCGGGTTGAAACTCTAACGCGATTTCGACTCTATGCTCCGCTTTAGAGTTTATAAAACAGATTTTTTTGTGACTAGAATACCTAAACAGTCATAACAGAACATTTCCAGTTTTATGAAATGGATGTTTAAAAATATTTGGGCCACAAAACCAGTCATAAGGGTCAGTTTTGTGAAACTTAATCTAAATATTAAGAAAAGCACCTTTAAAGTTGTCTTAGCAATGCGTATTACTAATCAGAAATTTGGTTTAGATGTACTTACGGTAAGAAATGTACAAAATATCTTCATGGAATATTATCTTTACTTAATATCCTAATGATTTTTGGCATAAAAGAAAAATTGATCAATTTGACCCATACAGTATATTGTTGGCTATTGCTACAAATATACCTGTGCCGCTTATGACTGGTTTTGTGGTCCAGGGTCACATTTGTGGTCTTTAATGTACCAGTATGTGTAGAATTATTTGTATTTTGGCGTATTAATCCATTAATCAAAATTGAAGCAAATATATACACGCATGTGCACAAATTTTAATACGATTTTATCCTCCAACACTAAAGCAACAAAAACACTACAGTATTTTCCCAAATGTGGAACTGCAACAAATTGATTTGCATAAGTGAGGAGGAATGGATTGATTGTGGTGATGTGCTTTGTGGACCGCATATTGACTGCTTCAGTCACAATGGAGATTTATTTGTGAAATGTGCATAAATAGTTACAAAATAGCATAGTGACTAAGATTATTGTTACTGCAAGTCGCCACAATCCATCAGTCATTAATACTCTACGTGCACAGAAATTCTGTATTAATGTAGGACAATAGGAACAATGTCTGTAGAAATTACGGTATTTTGGTTGCTTGTATCGCATTAACATTGTGCTCTAGAGAAAGAGCATTGCATAGTGTTTGGCACAATGCCGATACACAACTGTAGGTGGGGTAGACCTTATGTATTATTCAGCTTCGTCTGAAACCGCTGCTTGTGCCTGAGCACAGCCAATATCGATTGATGCTGAATGCCATTTAGCAGAGCAGATGTACCGATCACCTTAATTAATTGGCGATTCCGCAAAAGGTCTTGGGAGAGGACTCATTCGTTTCAGGAAAAGAGATACTCAGAGCGAGATTCACTTTTGGTCTGGTTGTTCTCCTGAAAGCGTTTGAGTTTTCACATGACGGATTGTTTCTGTAGGCCTCGTTCCTGGCAGTTTCTCAAGGCTGAGGCCTAATTTAAGTGTGCTAGATTCAACAGCCCATTTTTTTGCGAATCTCTCTACTTGCTATTGAAATTCAGACCAGAGAACACATGTTGTGGAGCACTGCTGTGAGACCCTGAATGTAATTAGACTCGTCCTCAACCTCGTGGCCTTACAGTGGTATGCCAGAGATCCCCGCCACCCAGCTTCAGGACAAATGACACACGCAGGAGGTGTTGGAAACGAGAGGGCTGATCTTGATCTGGCAAAGAGATGAAAGAGTGTCCTGCACTCTTAAAAATACACGTTCCAAAAGGGGGGTTTTCACAGTGATGCCAGAGAAAAAAACATTTTGGGTTTTCCAAACAACCTGACAGTTCTTAAAAGCATTTTTTTGTTAGTGTGCAGGACATAACTAAAAAGTTTTTTCCACTATAAAGAACCTTTTGTACAATGGAAAGATTCCAAGGTTCTTCATGAAACCATACACTCTTAACAATAATGGTTCCAAAAGGGTGTTTTTTGCAACATTGCCATCATTTTTGGTTCGCTTTCAGTGAACAGTTCCTAAAAGAACCATTGAAAATCTAAATAAACTTTTTTGCCTATAAAGAACCTTTTCTGCATTTGAAGGGTTCCATGGATGTTCAAAGTTCTTCACAGAACCATTGATGCTAATAAAGAACCTGTAGATGAATGTGTGACCTTTTTCTTGAGGGCAGTTATAATGTGCTAGACAACATGCAAGCATGCAGACGGACTTTAAAACACATGCTCTAGATTATTATGAGCAGATGATGAGCAGCCTAGCTACCAGATGTATTTTAAGACCCAATTTCTTACTGTAATCCTACCGCTGGTCTATTTTCAAAGCACTTCTGTTTGTGCGCGTAGGGTCAGAGCGTCTTTTTTATTTAGCGTGGATCACGCGAAGACTTCCCTGACTGTATGCAGAGCTCACAGCTCCCTGTGGAACTGACATAGTTACTATTGTAGTCGCAGCTGCAATCTTGCGGAGTTCACCCTCAGATAAATCAGGAAACAGGCTTCGTCTTTTTGCTTCTTGTACTGTATTACATTAATTCCAGTTTGTTTTACACGGTTACTGGAAATAGGTAGGCTGCAATTATAACATTAGCGGCAATTCGGGTGCACGGCGAGGGAGTTGCGACGTTGTTTATGGTGCGGTAATTTTATTTGCCTTTCTTTGATGCGTGGTCGTCCTTCACCTCCCGCCATTCAGTTTCTCCTGTGAGAGGCACACTGAGCCAATCTGCTCACTGTCTGTTGTTTCTTTTTCCCCTTCTCCTTTTCGCTCTCTCTCCCCACGTAACGCACACACATGCACAGACTGCCACAGAGGGCCTGACGTTTAGACTCCCCTGCCATTAGCAAAGCATCATAGTTGCCATGGAAACGGCACCATGGGATTTTGCTGCTTGCTTCCCACCATACCAACTGTTGTCATCTCTTCTCGGCCAACTGGATCGGTTATGCGATCTGGACAGGAGGATTTGCACTGTAGTTTATTTGACACTAAAGATACTGGCGTGTAAATGTAGTAAATATTTAAAAACCAAGCAAATGAGTGTATTAAATTTCATTTTAAAATTCTGACCATCAAGTATATTGTCTGTGCACTGTGAAATTATAAATACTGTGTAATGCAAAGTTTTATTTATTATTATTATTATTTTGTTTATTTTATTTACATTTGTTCAAATTTTTTTTTTTTTACTGTCAAGAACAGTAATATTTTGAAGTGTTACTAAAATTTAAAATAACCCTTTTCTGTATTAATAGAGTTAAAATTAATCTATTCCTATTCTTAAAGCTGAATTTCAGCAGCCGTTACTCCATTCTTCAGTGTCACATGATCTTTCAGAAATTAGTCTAATATGGTTATTTGCTTTTTAACATTTTACATTATTATCATGTTAAAAAAAGTGCAATTTAAGATTCTTGAGGAAAGTGTCATAAATGTTTCAGGATTCTTTGATAAATGGAAAGTTCAAAAGAACAGAATTCATTTGAAATGGACATCTTTTTCTTCTAATAAATGTAAATTTTGATCAGTTTATTTTGGGTGAAAAAATCTTGCTGACCCCAGACTAGCAGAATTTTTAACTAAACTGTTATTGTAATGCATTATTGAAAGTTATGTTTTTTAGGGCCCTATGAAATTTCATTAAAATAAATTAATCAAAAGCATTTTAAATCAAAAGCAATCTAATTAATTGAAAAATAAATAAATAAATTTACATTTTTATGGTAAATAAAATCTGGTAAATGTTTTTTTCTGGTAAATATTCATTAAAAAATGTTTTAGTAATAATGTTATTATTAGTTGTACTACTATGTTACATTAAGTAAATATTTCAGTCACAGTTTCTTTAAGTTAAACCGAACTTTTTTTTTGACAGGCTGCTACGCAGGTTTCTGTTTGTGTATGACGACAGTTTTTCTCAAAAAAAAGAAATGTAAAATTCTCATAAACTTAGCAGTTCTACAGATGATATTTATGTGTTATGTACTTGTATATTGAGGTGGCGGTGGCTGAAAACACAGCGAGCGTCACACATGCTTCAGTATTTGTGTAGGAAATGAAACTGCTCATCTGTGCTGTTCATTCAAAGTCACACAGGATTCATATTCAAATAGTAATTTTGCAGCTTAATATTCATAGACACTAGTCCATATCGCATTTTGATTTGTGTACTAACCTACTTTTTGATTTATTCATCCAAAATTTGGCAAATTCCCTGACATTCCGTGTTATACAGTAAATTCCATATTATGACTGGACTCCGCAATTCCGTCTGTGTTTTCCGCATCGCGAAAATCAGGGCCCTACATTTGTGGCTCTGCTTTGAGGTGTCTGTTTGTGTCTTAAATACACATTAGGAGCATCTCTCTCCCCCTCTGTCTTTCTCTTTCACTCTCTCTTGTGGCTGAGCTGTTGTTGTCTGTCCAAAGGGATCATCTCATTATTCACATCCACTCTGCAGAATCACCAAGGTCAGGATGCTGTGCGCAGTCAGCACAAACAGTCCTTGTTGGCCACAGAGACGGCAGCACAGCTCTATATCGTTCATTCGGTCTCATTCAGGACGTAGCCATGCATAGAACGGTGTGATACAGCACAGCCACAGCGTAACACAAAGAGCACACAAAGCTTCCTTCCACAGGATCTGTAATCTCTAAGGTCAGAAGAGCACAGGGGAGCGTGAAATGGCCCAGCGCAGGTAGCCTATAGGATCTACAGAATTAAACAACAACAGCGGATATGAAATCAGGCCATCACAATGAGATAAGCCACATAATCAATTAATTAATCATTTACTGTACATTTATGTTTCAGAGATCCAGCAGATGTGACAGTAGCTAATGAATATGCGAACAAAGCTGTGGTAATCTTCTTTACCTCCTACTGTAAGACTGATCTCTTGCTTTAATGAAAGTGCTTGCATTAACCTGTGACAGTGCTGCGTCATCGTTCAATGCTGAAAGCTTTCAGAGAGCAGGAGATGTGTGCTCTCTGCGCTGCTGTGGTACAGTTAAAGGCCTTGTAAAATGTAAATTGTAGTTTGTGGCTTTTAGTGCATGTATATTAGCTTTGAGGTCATGTGTATGCTAGTATTCTCCAAAACATTGACAAAATACAGTTTTAAGAGATGTACACTACACCATTTAAAAATGTAGGGTTGGTAAGATGTTTTTAATGTTTTTTTAGTCTCTTAGGCCGACAAAGGCTGTAGTAATTTGACAGTAAAATCTTGTTAAAAATTACAAAAAAAAAAAAAAAAATATATATATATATATATATATATATATATATATATATATATTTTTTTTTTTTTTTTTTTTTTTTTTTTTTTGTAATTTATTCCTGTGATGGCAAAGCTGAATTTTCAGCAGCTATTACTCCAGTCTTCAGTGTCACAGGATCGTTCAGAAATTATTTTAATATTAGGGCTCTATGAAATCTGTTTTATTTTTCCCAAATTTTGTTTATTTCTTTCCAAAATCTTTTTTTTTTTTCAAAAATTTTCTAGACTAAGCTTTAATAGGTAAATTAAAAAAAATATTAATCAGAAAGCATGTATAAGTAATTGAAGTCAGGAAACATGCACAATTTAACAGCAGTTTATTAAGTTTAAAAAGTTTAAGTTTAAAAAATGTAATTTTAAAGCCTTTACAATAATAATATTTTTTGCAATAATTTTTCATTCATTCAATTTCATTTAATTAAATGTTATAATCAAAAGCATCTTTACTTAATTGATTTTACAAAACAAAAATAATTTTATTTTATTAATTTATTTTTTAGAAATGCTGTGTGTATTTACGTTTTTCTGGTAAATTGTTTTTTTAAATTATATTTTAATAGTTATTTTACTATTATTATTATTATTAGTAGTAGTGCTATCATTACCTTAAGTAATATTTTTCTGTCACGATTTTTTCAAGTTAAACTGAACTTTTATTTTGACGGGTTGCTGTCATTTATTCACGCAGAGACACGCAGAACATTCAGGATTCTTATTTAAAGTCTTTTGAGAATTTAATATTCAAAAACACTAGTCCATATTCTGTTTTGATTTAAGTGCTCTGACCTACTTTTGATTTATTCATTGAAAATTTGGCAAATTCTGTTACTTTCCTTCGGAAAATTGCATTAAAAATATTGTTGACTCATCTCGCACTACAAAGAGTTTTGTCCAATCATATGCTCCCTTGAATTGGAATGTTCCTCTCTAATTACTAGCAAATAGCAAATCGTTTTTAAAATCGGCTATGACGCAACTAGAAGCTGTTGCTGCAACAAAAAAGATCTGTCCTTCAGTATTCCCAAAATTACTGTTTAAATATAAATTGCTTGAGCTTGATTTGTAACATCTGTCTTTGTGAAGACCTTGAGACAGGAATTTCATTAAACCTGGCGGTTTCATTAGAGCCAAAGTGCATACAGGCAGGGTGCAGCTCCTGGCATTCGTCATCATTGACTTCAATCATTAGTTATGTAGATGGAAGTGATCCATACTCGCAGTCTGACACGGAGAATGCTTTGTGAGCAGTGTATAATGATAGATTGCATTCATAACACGGTGCAAGGGCCACTCTTTTTCTTCAGCAAAAGTGCTTTATGAATCACATTTAGGCGCATATTTCTTTACTTGCCAGTTCTGTGAAAAAAATGTGTATATGCAGTAAGTCACATAATCAGTACTGGGAGTTTTGATGTAAACATGATCGGTCCAAGTACGAGATGGAAAATGATTTGAGATTTCCTAAATAAACATCAGGGCTCAACTTGTCTGAAGGACATGCATTGATTTTGACGTGATGTTAAGTTTTATTTAAAAGTCAAAACATAAACAGTGATTTGATACTGTATTCACAAAGTTTATGTTGACGTGCACACACAGAGTCATGGTTTCTGTCATGAAGTTGTCTGTAAGAACCGCATAACATCACTCAGTATGTGTCTGATTTGTTAGGAAGGACGAGGCTGAGCCTCAGCGGCTCTCACAGCTTGCTGTGCCCATATTTTATCCTCAGGCAGATGGACGTAAAGCATAGACACAGGCATTGATTAAAATCATGTTACACTACTGACTATGCCTGATGTGCAGATTTACAACAATATTTGTTACCTTGAGCTTTAACGCTTTTATTGATTGTAGTTCAAGAGAATGTATGTACTTCCCATGCTCCCATTTTCCCTTAGGTTTGATGTATGTATAATCACAAAGGACTTTAATATGAAGTCTTTCTCTCATGTGACAAAATGATGAGTTTTTCCCCTCAAAACCTCACTTATCTTGACATGTTTCCTGTTAAAGCAATGTCCCGCTAACCGCCCATGGTGAGCACGACCGGGGGTTTTTAGCACTTCCTGTCCACACCGTGGCCACTGACATTTGCATCCAATGTTTCTCAAAAGCTGAACTATTAGTGGTGTCACAGCTCTGCACTGTAATGTTTTTGCCAAATGTGTGCTATTTCGAGAATTTGCTGTGCCTTGATTTTTGTCGCCATCCCATATTAAAGTGGAACAGATGGGATTTCTCTTTTTTTGTCACATTGTGCCTGGTTGTGACGTTATGTGTAGGGTGATTCACATCGTGGATGATAACTGTAACCACAAAGTTTTAATAATCTTACTAATTCAAGTCCACACCGTAACTATACAGATAACAAAATGGGGAATGATAACATTGGAATCACTTTAACATTTTTTTTCCAGCTGAGGAATGATCTTTAAAGAGAGAATTTAAAGTGACAGATCTGCAGTGTGCTCCTAATTGGTGTGGCTGTGAATATAGTTATCGTTCTTAGTGTCAGTGTGCCTCTGGGTTAGATCAGTCTCAGTTTTCAGCTTCTTTTAGCACATTTTACCACATATTCTCTGGGGGAGGTTGACTTCCATATTAAAAATTCCTGATAATTTACTTGCCTCCATGTCATCCAAGATGTTAATGTCTTTCTTCCTCCAGTCGCAAAGAAACTAAATTTTTTGAGGGAAACATTCCAGGATTTTTCTCCGTATTGTGGAGTTCAGTGGTGGCCAATGGTTTGAAGGTCCAAACTGCAGTTTCAGTGCAGCTTAGAAAGGCTCTTTGTGGTCAAAAAGTATATTATTTATTTATATATTTATGTATTTATGTATTTATGTATTTATTTATTTATTTCAAAACGACCGTTTTGCTAGATAAGACCCTTATCAGGGCTTTACGCTTACTCTTTTTTTTTTTTTTTTTTTTTTTTTTTTTTTTTAAAAGCACAGTCAAAATTTCAAGAGCTTCTAATCAATAATCAAAGCATCTGATAAAAAAAAATTAGTCTTCTGTAGTCTTCAAGGTGATATTTGACTCCTTAAAGTGATTTTCATGGGGATTTTGTTTTTACCTTTGCAATGGTATTTTTCTAACTTTATTAAAAGTATGTCATCTTTTATGTCCAAATTATAAAACATGATATTTTATAAGCTTTTTTACATTTCTAATTAAAACAACAGAATAAGAACAAGTAGAATAAGAATAAGTTACCAATCAAATGATGTTTAATGAGGCTCAGAGGTGGTGTGAGTTTGAATACAGAAATATTAAATGATTTAAATAACTGAAAAGATACTTTAAAAATGAAACTAAATCTGCCAGTAGGTGGCGACAACTCACTAATTTAATTACTGAATCATATCATTCATTTGATTCGTTCAAACCGCTGATTCAGGGATAAATCATGTGACTCTTTATGAATGGGAAATTGAATCATTGACTCACTAGATTCATTTAAAAACACACCTTCAATCATAAACGAAACACCGCTGTGTTTCAATGGAGATGCGCAGTGGCTCAGCTGTGACTGTTTCAAACTTTTTGATGACGAAATAGAGCAAAATCAGGCGGTAGTGTTATAGTCAGACAATGTAAGTCACTTAATATTAACTTCTTGTTTATTTAGCTGTTGTATTAAATCAGTATCTCATTTACAAACTCCCTTAAAAATCATTAAAAGCTGTCACTCATCTGAGTCCATTGCGATCTCACAAAGTTCCATTATAGTCAATGAAGCTCTCTACACTGCATAATGAATCTCTTATTTACACTCTCTCTACACTTTATGAAAGGTTTCGTGAGATATGTCTGTGATGCATTACTCAACGTTGCAAAAACACGTAGAAACCTTTGAAGCTCCCCTCAGCGCAAACACAAATATGCTGAACGGGTCAGTCGCACTGGTGCTTCTAAATATTTATAGTTGTGAAACTGCAACTTGGACATTCACCCCGTTGGCCACCACTGAAGTCCACTATATGGAGAAAAATCCTGGAATGTTATCTCAAAAACCTTAGGTTCTTTTTGGCTGGAGAAAGAAAGACATGAACATCTTGGATGACATGGGGGTGAGCAAATTATCAGGAAATTTCTATACTGGAAGTGAGCTTCTCCTTTAAATTGAGTGCAGAAAATGCTAAAAATGTCAGCAGATTCCTCCTTGCTCTGGGCTAGATGCACAAACATCATCCTTACTCCTTTCCCACGGTTTTCATCTTGACCTTTTGTTTGGATTAAAAACGGCTGCCACGTTCCACTTGATAAGGGTGCAACTTTTCATGAGAGCTTTTCATTTTGAGAGGCCGTTATGAAAGAAGAGGGTTTAAGAAAAGAACTGACCTAGCGTAATTCTAGGTCAGTCCAGTCTATCATCTCCCTGCCAATTTTGGAGCCAGTATCCCATTGTGACGTAGTTCCGCCAGTTCTTCAGTGCCAATTGCCTTCTTTACGAAGCTTCATGAGCGCAACTCTTATCTCTGCTAATGAGAATCTCTCTGAATGTAATCTGAATGCTATTGCAGAGCTGTTTCAAAACAGATAAGTTGGTATTGTCTATCGTCAAGCTTTGCTCTCGAGCGATTCTGTCCAGAATCCCTGATCTTTCTGGAGGAGAGCCCAGAATCTGACACTGAAGTTAGATTTTTGAGTCGGAGGCAATCATAAATTCACTTGTGTTTGACGGCAGAATTCTAACCTCAGCGTAAGTGAAACATGTACCATATAGAGTGCATTTCAACGAAATCATTCCACATTTCTTTTTCGCCGACAGCTGTCCATTGCAAAATAAAGTTGGTTAAATGCGAAACAGCCATTACTGTTATACTAAGTTATTGTATGTGTACCATTATGTGATTAAAGGAGCAGTTCACTTCCAGAACAAACATTTACAGATAATGTACTCACCCCCTTGTCATCCAAGATGTTCATGTCTTTCTTTCTTCAGTTGTTAAGAAATTGTTTCTTGAGGAAAACGTTTCAGGATTTCTCTCCGTATAATGGACTTCTATGGTGATTCTGAGTTTGAACTTCCAAAATGCAGTTTAAATGCAGCTTCAAAGGGCTCTAAACAATCCCAGCCAAGGAAGAAGGGTCTTATCTAGCGAAATAAGTTATTTTGTCAAAAACTAACAATTTATATACTTTTTAACCTCAAACGCTCGCTTTGTCTGGCTTTGCATGAACTCTGCGGTTCAATACAGTTGGGGTATGTTGAAAAACTCCCATCTCATTTTCTCCTCCTACTTCAAAATTGTCCTACATCGCTGTTTTAACTGTTTTTTTTGTAAAGGACGTTTGACCATCTTTGCATGTTCATTTTGTAAACACTGGGTTGGTACTTCAGCAATTTAGGATGATTTTGAAGTTTGAGGAGGAAATGAGATGGGAGTTTTTCGACATACCCTAAGGGTCTTGATCCGGAAAAAAAAGACCTTGACAAGACGAGCGTTTGAGGTTAAAGTATAGAAATTGTTATTTTTTTTTAGAAAATAACTGATCGGTTTGCTTGAAGCTGCATTTAAACTGCGTTTTAGAAGTTCAGACTCACAGGCACCACAGAAGTCCACTATATGGAGAGAAATCCTGAAACGTTTTCTTCATTAAACATAATTTCTTTACGACTGAAGAAAGAAAGACATGAATTGAATGACATGGGGTGAGTAAATTATCTGTGAATTTTTGCTCTGAAAACTAATCCTTGAATCTACATCTTCATTGGTAGTAATTTTGAATGACTTTACTGGTTTGGTGAGGTGGAAAGTTTTGAAGTTTAGCACATAAATCAAAGCTCAATAAATGTGAAAGTTTTCTGTCAGGAAAGGTGTTTCTTCACGTGTTTTTTCTGAACATGTCTTACACTTAGACCCATGGGAGTGGTTGTTGCAAGGTCAGAACAGATTCAGAGGCCAGGCAATATGATCGTAAAGAACAGACCTGTTTGAACCTTTTTGTAGTTGAACCATTTATTGCGATACGCACTCTGTGTACCACTTGGCAGCCTATTTCTTTGTGAATATTATCAGAATCTCCTTTGGCTATACGTGAGGCACAAATCCTTGCAGTAAGCTTAAAAAAAAACAATCAAACAATAAAATGATAAACTGAATAGAATGGAATAATTCTGACTCCTGAGTAGACCATTTTTGTCGTGCCATTTCTCTGAACATCTGATAACAAAAAACTCTTGCTCCTGCTAAAATTATTGAAATTGAAAATAGATTTGATGGCTGTCAGCAGCAAATCAGTTTCAGTTTGGGAGCAATAATAGGAAAAACAAATAGAAATGCTTATATTGTAAGTATGTTCATTGCTGTAGCTGTTTATGTTTTCATTTTTGAATTAACTTCTGTCACGCTGTGAATGAAACATAACAGGGTTTGGTTGTTTTGCAAGTTGTTGTTTTCCAGGTCAAATGGGGGAATGCGAAACTGCAATGTCACAATCAAATCTCCAGATAAGTTGGATAAAACTCTTTCTTGTCCCAGATAGTGAACAAAGTTGTCACTATTTAGCTAAGACATCCAGTTTTGGCAGGAATGTCATGTACGTCCACGAATTACAAGCCTCTTGGAAGCTGTGATCGGCAGGTATGAGTCGGATAAGCTGTTCTGCACCAAATCAGGGCTCAGAATACACTCGATATAGCTGTAAACAGCTCACAAAATTTAAGCTTTATTCTCAAGGCTGCTTTTATTTGATCAGTCATTGTGAAATATTAATACGACTTAATTGCAAACACTATATATAATATATTTTAAAATGTAATTTATTCCTGTCATGGCAAAGCTGAATTTCCAGCAGCATAACTTCAGTCTTCATTGTCACATGATCCTTCAGAAATCATTCTAATATGCTGATTTGCTCAAGAAGCATTTTTAATTATTATCAATGATGAAAACAGTTGTTTTGCTTAGTGATTTTGTGGACACCGTGATACATTTTTCAGGATTCTTTGAACAGAAAATAAAAGAGAACAGCATTTTGATATATATTTTTTTTTAAGTCTTTACTGTCTTTCTTCAGTCAAAAAGATATTGGTTTTTGAAGAAAACATAGGATTTGTCTTCATATTGTGGACTTTAATGGTGATCAGCAGGTTGAAGGTCCAAACTGGAGTTTAAATGCAGCTTCAAAAGTCTCTATACAATGGAAGCTGAGGAATAAGAGTCCTACCTAGCAAAACAATCGGTCATTTTCTAAAAAATAAATGTAATTTATATACTTATTAACCACAAATGCTCATCTTGCACTAGCTTTGCGTCCACGAACTTCACGCACAGCACAGGCTGAAGTACCGACCCAGTGTTTACAAAGCAAACATGCAAAGTAAAGTAAAATGCCCTTTAAGGTAGTACAACAATGTCGGACGATTTTGAAGATTAAGGAAAAAAATGTTTTTCACCCTACCCTGCATTTTTGAACCGAAGTACACAGATGACGAACCAACAATATTTGATCATTCCAACGTGATTACCATGAAACGTGATTTGTGGTTAAAAAGTATTTGATTTTTTTTTAATGGAAAATGACCAATCGTTTCACTAAATAAGACCCTTATTCCTTGGCTGGGATTGTGCAGAGCCCTTTGAAGCTGCAGTTTGGACCTTCAGTCCGCTGATTCCCATTGAAGTCCACTATATGCAGAAAAATCCTGGAATGTTTTTCTCAAAAACCTACATTTTTGCAAGCGAATAAAGACATGAACATCTTGGATGACATGGGGCTAAATAAATGATCAGGAAATTTCTATTCAGGAGTGAACTAATCCTAAAACCACACCCTCTTTTTCAGACACCCCACCAAAACCACCCCTACCTCTCTTACTACATTAACACAAAGGCGTCTGATGCAGATTGCCTTGTTTTTCTCTCTTTTGTGAGTGTGTGTTGTTTGCATAATATCAAACACATCCGTGCAGACACGACTAGATGTCCATCTCCTCAGAAGCATTGCTAAAAGGTCATATTTCTTTAATTCAGTGCTTTTCAGAAAAGAGGTTCATTTCTCCATCAGCATGTTCCAGACAGCAACAGATCTATTATAGAAAAGGGCAGCGAGGAAAAAATATGCTTTTAAGTCCCACTGTCAAACTGTTCAAGGCGAAGTGGTCGCATTCACATGCACGTGTCTAGATGCTTTTGCTGCTGGTAGAGTGATTTTTGTGTTTCTTGCTTTACTGGTGGCACATTTGTACAATAAATGACAAGCGTGTGTGTAGGGAGATGGTATCGGTTAGAGAAGCCAGGCGCTCGGATTAATTTTGTGTTCTGCACACGTATGTAGATGCCAGTATGTGTCTATGTTTGTGGGCGGTAACGCCTGCTCTGATCATGCACAAGCTCCGTCTTTCTGGTGCAAAGAGTTTCGCTGATACTAGTGTCTGGGTCGGTCACACACACCCATATACACGCTGCCTTTTTATGGTGCAGACAGCCAATTGCATTCCCCACCACACTGCATATGATGATGATGTTGGATTTGCCAATTTTTTTCGTTCCACCCGCCCCAACCCCCCACACACACACACACACAGTACATCTTTCTTGTACTTGGTGAGAGTCATATGAAATTCATGTTGGCCTAGTTTTTTGCCTGCCCGCTGCCTGCACCCGCTAAAAGCAGCATGGTATGCTATGTGGACAGAATTAAACAGGCTCCAATAATGTTTCACCCCAGCTGGTATTTTTGTTTAATCTAAAGACTCTGCTTTATGATGGTGTAAGTGACTGTGTTAGCCTGAAAAATACTGTTATATTAGAAAAAATATAAATGCTTTCTGCAGATGGAATCGATCTGTTTTCTAAAATGGTTTGATATGAGGGGAGTGTATTATCTAGGTCATTCAAACTTGAGGCAAATAGTCATGCAATACAGTACAATGCAGCTTTATTCATCTTTGAGGTGCAATTTAGTAGATCTTGCAAGAATTTAACCCACAGTACTTTTGGGTAATATCTAAGATAAGTGAACTACAGTGCGTATTGACAGGGTGAGGAAATTGCAGGAAATTGGTTATCTTTTTACATCATTTTATGTAGTTTTTGGGAAGGGATATTTTTATCTCTGCAGTTGGTAGAAGTTGTTTAAGAGCTTTTTAGGACAGATGTCATGGCACAATCAGTTTAATCTTTTGAATATCAGATATTTTCCAGATTTGTAAAGATTCAGCATAGCACCAACTGATTTGCATAGCAGGAATTTATAAATGGACAAAATGCATTTTTTGTGAAACTACTGTTACTATGATGTGATACTTTAAAAAAAAAAAAAAAAAGAAAAGAAAAAGAAAATGTAGAAGTGTATATATTTTCTATGAATTGCTGCAGGAAATGTGTTAGTGTTTTTACACTTTCGGTTCAGATAGCATTTTATGGAAGCCCGTTTCTGCCACTGAATAAAAAAAAAATTAAAATTGAGACTTTTGAGACTTTTTATCTCACAATTCTGACTGTTTTTTTTCTTGCAATTGTCAGTTTATATCTTGCAATTTTTACTTTTTTTTTTTTTAATCAGAATTGCATGATAAACTTGCAATTCAGAATTTTTTTTAGATATAAACAAGCAATTTTTCCTCAGAATGGCATGACATAAACTCAATTGCAAGATATAAAGTCAGAATTGCGGGATATAAACTCTGAGAAAAGCAATTCTGAGAAAAATTCTAAGGAAAAAAATTGTGAGAAGTCAGAAATGTTTATATCTTGCAATTTTGATTATTTTTCTCCTAATTGCGAGTTTATATCCCATAATTCTGACTTTATAACTTGCAGACTTTACAATTTGTAAGTTTTTATCACACAATTCTGAGAAATATTTTGAAAGAAAATTGTGAGTTCAGTTGTGAGGTTAGAATTGTGAGTTTATATAAACTTGCAATTCTGAAAAGAAAGTCAGAATTCTAAGAAAAATTTTAGAATTGCAAGTTTATATCTCGTAATTCTGATTTTATAACTCACAACTGCACATTTATATCATGCAGTTTTGAGAAAAAATGTCCGAATTGCAAGTTTATATCTCATAATTCTGACTTTGTAACTCGCAAGTTTTTTACCTTGTAATTCTGACTTTATACATTGCAGCAACAAATTTATATTTCGCAAATCTGAGAAAAATGTCAAAATTGCAAGTTTATATCTTTCGGTTCTGACTTTATAACTCACAACTGCAAGTTTATATCACGCAAATCTGAGAAATCGTCAGAATTGTAAAATTAAAATAAAAAATTAAAACAATTTTTTTTTTATTCAGTGATAAAAACGGGCTTGAAGTCAGTGGATTTTTTTTGAATAAGCTTTTGGTTAAATGGTCTAAATAAGGTCAGTGGTTAACAAAAATAGGTCGAAGGTCTATGGCTAACAAAAACATTTTACGTTTTACTTTACAACTTAAAATACATCAGTAATACCAAACTTGTGATATTGTTTTTTTTTTTTTTTGTGTTTTTTTTTTTTTGTTTGTTTTTTTTGTTTTTATGCATCTTGGAAAAAAAGTGGTTGCTAACAAGTGGCTGTAAGTGTGTTTATACTCACTCTCATGCAAACTTAAATTTAAACTTGGAGATTTTAAAGATTGAAAGACTTGTTGGAAGCTTGATGGTGACTGTCGTGTAGTTTGTTTGTAGCCTTTTACACACAGTTTTTACATCTAAATTCATTAAATTTCACAATTAATAAAAGTTGTGTTCATTTGTTTATTTTAATGAAAAAGAAAAGCTTTAAAAACCCTAGAGTTTGGTCACAGAGTTTATTTTCTGTAATAATCCAAAGATCAATGGAAAATCCTATTGGCTTTTTGTCGAGGGAACCAGAGTGATGCTAACTACTGGGTTGGCCTACAAATATATCATCCCTGCAGAGCTCTATTCCTGTGGTTTAACAGTTTTAGAGTTTGTGTTTTGTCTTTCCCTCTTTTGTTTCCCCCCTTTTGGCCACATGCTGTGTTTTCTTTTTTAATTCTCCCCCCTTAAGTCAGTGGGGAGGTTGGACCAACCCTTTAAATTCCCCTTCAGAGTTCATGCAAATCCCCCCTGACGGCCACAAGGTCTCGCAGTGGGCTCCAGCTCAGTCTGGCCCGGTAAAATCTTGCGCCGGTGAAGAGTCTGTCCTCCAACATGCCCTCTGGCGTATTCGGCGCTCTGACTCACTCTTCGTCTGGCGTTAGACTGGAAAAGGGAGGGCAGTAGAGAGAGAGACACAGAAAGGGGAGGGTTAGGAGAGGGAACAAGAGTGAGGAACGAAGGCAGCGGAGGAGAGGAAAAGCTTTCAGACTCTTGTTTCCAGCACCACAGAGCCATTGTGCTGCATGCTGGGGGAATAAACAGCTCAAGAGGGTTATTTAGGACCCACATTATGTTGGTTCTGGTGTGGAGAGCACAGGCCTGCGGGTTGGAAGGGAAAGATAAGCCGGACAAGAGGATTTGAGTCGGCTTTGTGGGCTGGAATGCTGATCTTTGACTCATTATCACTTGGTACATTTGAAGTGTCGCTACATTTGCTGGGGATACGTGGTCATGTTTCGCCCCATTGAATGGACGACTCACAAATAAGTAGTTTTGTTGAGTTGGTTCCTAGCACAAGTTTTATTTTTGGTATTTTTACCACTGTAGTAGGTATAGTAGAAATAGATTGGGCTGAATGAGTACCTTTGCTCAATGTGTCAAGAAATAACCCGTGATCATTTTTATGCTTTTGACATTAACGCAAGACTGGTTTTCAGTTTGAGTTATTCGCTGTCAACTGCGGTGAATGTCCTCTAATGCAGTTTAATGCAGATTTTCGTCAGTCATGTTCTTTGATTCACCTCAATTTGTTCTGTGCTCCTGTCTCTACTCACAAGAAACCAGCCTAGCGTTTAATTCCACATCAGTTATGGGTAGAAAGTGTTGTTGCAGTGGTTTGGATTTTCATAGCAGCCCTGTTTGCCCATAGGCATCTGATCTATAGTCATGAGTAAACGTATTACAGAAAAAAAATGTTATGTTCAGCTTGTTTTCATGTTCAGAAAATGTGTAGGGCTCACATCGAGCCCATATTGCAGCTCTTCAAACATTCCAGTGTCGCTCCCAAGAAGGACGATTTTTGGCAAACACATTTGGCGGAAGTACAATCTCTCACTTTGTGTCTCTTAGTGTTTAGTCTTTCGTTCCAAGATTAGTATGTAAAACACAAAGATATGCCTGAAAATCTGGCCTGATGTCAAACATGCAGTTGATGGTGTTTTTTTTTTTTTTTGTGGCTTTTTTATTTTTAACATGCATTTTGGATTTCAAGGTCACTTAGACTAAAATGATTCAATTAAAATTGATTTATTGTTAGCTAAAACTGGAATGATTAAAACAGTTTGTTAATTGAAATAAATCTGACAAATGTAAACTAGATAAATAACTTATCAATTATAACTTATTTTTTTAGTTAGCTGCAAAGTCAACATTTTAAAATGTCATTTTTTAAGCTTTAGTATTCAATTTATTAAATCTAAAACTGTAATAATAATAAATTAATAGTGATGGCTAAATAGAAATGTAAAAAATATATATATATATATATATATATATATATATATATATATATAAAAAAGCACAATTCTATGAGTGAGGGGAAAAAAAACCCTAAAACTTATCCATGATAGCTTGATTATTAACCACTAGAATTGTAATGAATGAGAAAGAAATAATGCATTATAGTTTTTATGCTTTTGACTTAATGCGAGACTGGATTTGGTCTGAATTATTTGCAAAATAAAAAATAGAAAAAGTGAGTTAAATCGATTAATCGTGATTAATCGCATCCAAAATGAGTTTGTTCACACATAATAAATGTGTACTGTGTATATTTATATGTATATATAAATATACACGGACATATATTTAAGAGATATTTGTAATATATTTATTACAAACCATATATAAATATGAATATATGTAAATGTAAATATTCTTAAATATATGTGTGTGTGTAAATATATACAGTACACACGCATATATTATGTAAAAACTTTTATTTTGGATGGGATTAATCACGATTAATCGATTAGGCAGCAGTAAATATTGCAAGAACATATTTTTATAGTAAGAAAATTACCAAAACTAAATTAAAAGAAAAACTGGAAATAACATAATTTGGTAACCCTTTACAATATGGTGTCATTTGTTAACATTAGTTAATGTATTAACTAACATAAACAAGCAATGAACAATACGTTTGAACAATTTATTAATCTTTGTTAAAAATATGGTCGTTCATTGCTAGTTCATGTTAGTTCACAGTGCATTAACTAATGTTAACTAAAACAACTTGTGATTTTAATAATGCATTTGTAAACGCTGAAGATTGATAAATGCTGTAGAAGTATTGTTCATTCTTAGTTCATGTTAACTAATGTAGTTAACTAATGTTAACTAATGAACCTTATTGCAAAGTGTTACTGATAATTCAAATGTTAATAAAATAATACATAAATAACACTGTTTAGGTGTCATGTCCAAACAAGACCTATTTATACGGTTACCAAAGCTGTTTACTCAAACATGTTTGTATATGAGGCTAAATTTAAAACCATGTTTATCCCATGGCACTGGTCAGTGAAAAGTGGGAAAACGCATGTTGTTGCTCCAGAAAACATTGGTTTAGAGACAGATTTAACATTAGAAGTTGATTTAAGGTATGTCATGCTAGTATTGTATGTAATGGTATTTGTGAGTGGTGTATAACTGTTTCTTAACTGGTGGATTGTGACCTAAAGACATTTCCAATGTTACTGATGTTGACACTAAAGGTCTGGAGTTTTTTGATGTATTATAGATGTTTTGTTTCCATGTGCCGTCTACCCTGGCTAAGGTTGGATAGGATGCAGTTCTTGCTTGAGCACTGCAGTGTTTGTGCGTGTGTGAGAGGTTGAGAGCTTTTCAGAGCCCTCAAGTGTCCTTTTAAAGTTGTGTAACGTCCTGAGGCTGTTGTGTGGCAGTTACTGGTGTCTGTTTTTAATTGATGGTTAACGCAATGAGCACAGCGTGATCCAGCTCACCTCATTAGTGGAAGCTAATGGCCTTTCTGTCATTAATTAATATTATATTGTTCTTTAATTTGTGTTCAATATGACACAATGCCATAAATGTATTTTCAAAGGCCATTCCTATGAATCGTTCGTCGCTATGAATATACACATCATTCGGCTTTATATTGAAGTAGAAACACTGACATTTAAGTTGAATTGAGTGATTCTGATGGTTTGGCTTTCTGAATGGTTTATGGCAAGCAGGGTGCAGGATCCAGGGTCAAAGGTCAAGCCCTTGCCTCATTCAGCCTTAGCAGCAAGCTCAGTTCCAGCATGGTCATGTGATGCTGGATTACTCCAGCTTACCCGATTGTTGTTTTTCTCAGAAACACAAGTGGGTATTGTTTGTCAGGCCATGTGCTCAACAGAAGTTTGAAGAAAAGAAATAAAGGGTCAGGAAGGTTGGAAGAAGCTTAAGTCGACCTTGACGAAATAAAGACAACGTGAGAGTTTTCAATGCCTAGTAGGGATGTACTAGTAAAAACACTATTTAGAATACGCAGATTGATTTTGCTTTGTGATTTTTGCCTGCTGTAAGCACCAGGGAGAGATACTTTCCTACCGAATCCCTCACCTCCATTTCACCGTTACATCTGAATGCGTGATAATTGCTGGTGTGCCGGTGTGGATTACGTGACTTTGAGGTGTTGAGAGATGATTGTGTGTGCTGTCAGCTGCATCCGAGTGTGGCAATATTTCAGTTCTTATTGGTATACTTGGTTCTTGTTATAGTAATGCATCCCGGCGGGTGAGATTACAGAAAAGCACTATGTGGAACATAGTAGTTTATCAGACCAGTATCAGTGTGTCCCTGTGACCTCTGTGCTTGCAGAGCATATTTTCTTATTTTCGAGTAACTGAAGAAGAATAAACCTTCTCTGCTCACTCTGTCATTGCTTCTGCTATCATAATATAAAATATAATTGTCTCAAAATTGTATGAGTTACCTCTTAATAATAAATCAGCATGTTGAAATGATTTCTGAATGATTGTGTGACACTGAAGACTGGAGTAATGATGCTGAAAATTCAGCTTTAGATCACAGGAATAATTAATAATTTAAAGTATATATAAAATAGAAAACTTTGGAAGGTCGTTTCCACCACTGAATTAAAAAAAGATCATTTTGAGTTTTCAGTCTCATAATTCTGACGTTTTTCTCAGAATTGTGAAATATAAACTCGCAAGTGCGAGTTATAAAGTCCAGTTTAGTGAAAGGAAAAAAAGACTGATATGTTCTCAGAAATGTTAAAGTTAAAGTTTTTATCTTACAATTCTGACTTAATAACTTCAATTGCATGTTATAAAGCCAGAACTGTAAGACATAAACTCGCAATTCTGAGGGGAAAAAAAAAGGTCACAACTACAAGATGTAAA